>NC_059428.1:59571131-59589942 GCF_021028975.2 Sphaerodactylus townsendi | reverse complement strand
AGCCGACCAGGGAAGAAGATGCTAGATTTCGCCTCTGGTGTGCTGAACTGTTTTTTCTCCCCAGCAGCAACTGATTTTTAAACGTACCTAATGTGTTGATAGGGGTGGCCACTCCAGAAGTCCGTAACATGATTTACTGACAAATTTAGCAAATTAATCCATACTTCCCAACACTTAAATCTATCTGTTTCCCCTGTATTAATGAAATGAAAGCAATTTCCTTCTAGCGACTTAAACTATATGGAAAGGGTTGGCCCTTTTTAATCTAAGAATTAGCAGACTTTTAATAAGGGACTATTCTGAGCCTAACAATGGTACATTTAGGCCACTTCTAAATTCATACATCACCTGAACACACAGGTTTCAGGAGAATGCAGTATACTCAGAATTTCTGAGAGACTGAAAACAAAATGGGAACTCCCACATATGTGCCCAAAGTCATGCAGAAGCACAAACTCTGCTTGATTTTTCAAGATGGCTACCATGACAACATCCAGAACGACCTGTTAAAATGAAACTGAA
Source organism: Sphaerodactylus townsendi (assembly GCF_021028975.2). Classification (NCBI taxonomy): domain Eukaryota; kingdom Metazoa; phylum Chordata; class Lepidosauria; order Squamata; family Sphaerodactylidae; genus Sphaerodactylus; species Sphaerodactylus townsendi. The sequence goes on along the minus strand of NC_059428.1, from coordinate 59,589,420 downwards.
GACAAGAGATACTATGGAAGCTTAGAGGCCTTATTCCTTTGGAGACTTTGTTTTCCAAATATTCTAGCTAGGTTTTTGTGGTGCTTATTCAGAAATTGTAATGCCTTCAAGAAGAAGGATCCAGGGTCCTATAATTGCAGAGGGGATGAATTCAGCAAATTTCGTGTTAAGGATTCCTAAGGCTTTCATGTCATTTGCAGATTTACAAAAGCAATCACTCAGAACAGTGGTGTGTTAATTTTAAAAGATCTATTTCCTAATACCTTTGCAGTTTATTTTAGAGGAATGTCGACAGATTGGAATAAAGCTTCACTGTATGCTATACATAATGAAGAAACTAGGGGTTTTTTGCTATAAAGTTATTATACTCAAATGTTTCTATGTGCTGAATGACCACCAAGTATAAACCATTCCCTTTCTATGTGCTGAATGACCACCAAGTATAAACCATTCCCTCGCTCCCTCTCTCCACTCCACAGGCCCATCCCCATCTTAAATCCTATCAAGTTAAACTGAGTATGTTGATATCATGGCTTCCCTTTGTGGAGGGAATTATTGGTTTTATTAATTCACCTTATTTATAAAACCAATAATTCTCTCCACAAAGGGAATGGTATCACACATACTTAGCTAATTTTTTGAGCATGAACAGATGTTTCTCCCATTTGGAAGTGTTTTCTAAAACAACATTTAGCCAGCATGAAACAAATATTCAAATAAATTTACTATGAAATCCACACTTTTTTAGTCTCGTGTTTTCCTTTTGCTGCCAGGAAAATGAAATTCTGGATAGGCCAATAAGATCCAATAGATGACCTTCCTTCCTGAATACATAAAGAAACAATACTAATGAATCAAAATAGTCAAGATAAGCTTTACAAGATATCACCTGCAATTCACATGAAATTAGAATTTAACTGCCCTAAAGCCTTCTCCACTTCATAACATATAGTTGCTTCACATTCTTCTATGAAGCTACATCACATGTAAGTTTTCATTAAACATTCTTCTAGAAATATTTTATAAATGAGTGTTCAAAGATTTACTTACTTTATTTTGACAAGGCAAGGTTTCTCAGGTGAAAAAAAAGAGGTTCTGGGTCACAAAGTATATTGGGTGTAGCGGGGAAAGATATGATTTTATTCTGTTTCATGAGCTGGAATGGGACCTGGATGGAATGTATATATGTTTCCAGTTTGATATACCCAATGATTCAGCAGTCCTAAAGGTCAATATATTGTTTTGTGCAAGGAAAAGAATGGTTGTTCTGCTCCAAAAGGGAAGCTCTGTGTTTTCACATTCTTGTGACCTTCACAAGTTTCTACTGAACCACAGAAATACAAATTGTAAGAACATGGTCTGTGCCTTTTGAAGGACCAGATGACTGAAGATGGCTTAAGTGCAGTAAGTCCAAACTGCAGCATGCCAGCAAAGGCCTGAAGGGAGCTATGCTGGCCATGCTGTGGGCCCCCACTATGCTGGTGGAGCAGGGGCCCTGGGACACTGGTGTGCAATCCAGCATTCCACCACTGGAGGGGGGGAAGTAATGGCAGCCACATACCAGCAGGATCACCTCTCCATTGGGATAAGTTCCCCGGAGAGGACAAATCCACTGGCACAGTGGCATGCTCCCAAGAGCAGATTCTCTCTCTCACACACACACACACTCACACTCACTCACACACGCGCGCGCGCGCGGATGGGGCTCTCAGCCAGGTCTAGCTTCTTGCTACTGTTCAACATCATCCACCCTACAAAAACCAGTTATGTGTAGTTGCCAAAGTTTCAATATCTAAGAGACCTAGGTTTGAATTCCCACTGTTCTGCAGCTTAGTTCAGTCACACACTGTCTTCCTCACCTACCTCAAAGGATTGTTGTGAGTATAAAATGGAGAATGATAAAACTTGCTTTGGATCACTATGGTGGGGAAGGACAGGTATAAATGAGGTAAATAAATAATAAATATATCTGAAGATGCAATATAGATAAAAGTTTGGTGGGTGAGTTGGAAGGAGGAGGCAGAAGCAGAAGCAGGGAATGAAGTGGATATGGGGACTGGCAGGAGGAGAAAAGAAGAAGAAAGTAGTATAGGGCATGGGCTACAGGAGAAAATGAAGTGCAACTCCATCAAGTCTTAGAATTTTCCCCAACATGCAGTTAGGCCCACACTTCCCTGGTGACCAGAACTGCCAGAGTTTTCCCAGGGAGAGACCAATGTGGGAGAGAAGAAGGGAAGGCTGAAAACAGGGTGGTACATAAAGGTAGTTTGACTGGTGAGTGGGTGGGAAGCAAAGAAAAAAAGGGGGATGGGCTAAAGGAAAACAGACAAAATATTGTATTGAGCTTGCTTGTACTTCACCGATCTGACAGGCTTGGTTCAGAAGTGGAGTAGAAGGGGGAAGTCCATGAAAAAGGGAATAACCCAGGCATTGAATGGTGGGCTAGAGACGGGTGGACAAAAAACCCCCAAAACCCTGACAGAAACACTATGCCCTAGAAAAACAAAGCTGACACAATTGGCTTCCAGAAAAACATCAGCAATGCATGTGGGAGTCAGGGAATAAAGTGAAGGGGTAGCCAGAGCCATGGGGGAAAATATGCAAAAGTGAGTGAGAGAGAGAGAGAGAGAGAGAGAGAGAGAGAGAGAGAGAGAGAGATCAAAACCCATACCCTTAGTCACAGACTGAATCTGGCTTCCTTTCTGAAATAACAGACATTACACCAATGAATCAAATACTGTGTTTGCCATCAATGTATCCATTCTCTTCTGTACTTCAGTCAGGTTGTCTTTTTTTCCATTTTTAATGGCACACGTATGTTTACCTGTAATTTAAGTGTAAAATTATTCTGATGATTTAAAAGAGGCAACCCGCAAGTGCAAGCCAATCAATACTGTACACAGGCCAGCTTCTGTTATAACCAAGTGTTAGTTTCATCTCAGCTGTGAAGGAGATATGGTCACTTGAGCTATGCTTGGTGATGTCACTTTCAACCCATCTACTCTTTTTCCTCAGTTTAGCATTGACGTAATAGAAATCTTGCTGTCCTATTAGGAGCCCATTGTGGCCCTGAAGTATTTGGGTCACTTGATTCCAACAGAGATTCTCTGGTGGTACAGCTCTGCTCACATATTATCCAAATATCATATGACTTCAACCACCAACATAACATCAGTTAGCAGATCCAGAACATGCAATATGAGACTTCCATAGAGCAAAATCTCATAGACCTTAGTGTTACTGTGCCAAATGGCATTACTTTTCATTGGTTCATAGGCTTCCCTGATAGTAATATTTTAAGGGTCAGAGATTCCGGTTATCTGGATATGCATTTGGAATCATTACCTGACAGATTCCCTACTAATTTTTGATTCCCTTCCTTACCCATTACCAAAACCCAGTCAGGAATGTTGAGAATTTGAGATGAGGGGTTAGATCTAGCTAACTCAAGCTTGCCAAAATTTCCTCCTTACTAAAGCCTCCATCCATGCAGGTACCATATAGCCTTGTTAGACACTCAAAGGAGATGCCACATACTTTTCTGAACAGAAAAGTTGGCTATATCCAGCCCAAGGATTTATAACTGAAAATGTCCCACTTTGCTTCCTGCACCAGTCCCACTGCCATGTTCTCTTCTGACCTGACAGGTGGTCTTTCTGGAAATTTGCCATAACTGCTCTCTAACCTTCAAATTGACAAATGTACTCAACCGGCTCATTCAGAAAGCCTCAATCCTGCAGCGATCCAAAGTAATCTTTTTCCCCCATGTGAGGACCTGTTATTTATTTTTATTTTATATTTCAATTTATATCCCGCCCTCCCCCACAGGGCTCAGGGCGGCAAACAGTAAAACAGTAAAAACAGCCAATGCAATAAGACAATAAAACAATCCTCAGCAGCAGCAACAGCTGGCAAAACCCACCCCCTTCCATACCCACGGGAGGCCCAAGCTGGTAATATGGGAATCAAACACAGCAATCAACCCAGCTGGCCCAATGGAAATGCCTGGTGGAACATCTAATCCTTGATCTCAGATTGCAAATGCCTTAGCAGACCAGGTGCTCAGGAGGAGCAGCAGAAGAAGGCCATTGCTTTCACATCTTGCATGTGAGCTCCCAAAGGCACCTGGTGGGCCACTGCGAGTAGTAGAGTGCTGGACTAGATGGACTCTGGTCTGATCCCAAAGGCATGTTCTTATGTTCTTATGCAGGGTTGCCAACTCCAGCTTGAGAAATTCCTGAATATTTGGGGATGAAGCCTGGGGAGGTGTAGTAGTGCACTGCCGACCCGGCAGTGCCGTAGTAGAACGTTGGCACGCCAACGGACCTGCGGCCTTGCCGGTTGCATCGCACCCCCACTCCTCATCCCCCCATGAGTCACAGGTCGTGAACTGTCTGGCTCAATCACCGGGCGCAGGGACAATGATCTTGCCCCCAGGTGAGGATTAGGCTCAGACGCGTACGCTCTTCTCCGCACGTAGCCAGATGAGATCATGCATCACCTGATGATCTCCCGACCTCCCGCTCTCCCGGAACTCCCCCCAGTCCTCCCTCCTACACGCCCCCGATAGAGTAACAATAAAAGGTGCCAGGAACCGGCAGACGGGAGATTAGCTAGGAACACGGACCTCCGGTCTCCCGCTGCTGGCGATCTCCACCAGATGTTATCTCCGCGTCTCGTCTCGTTCTTACGCTGACCGCGTGGGTCGACTACAGGGAGGAAAGTGTGCTCAAGGAGCATGTGCTTCCCCAGAGACTGCCCTCTGAATCTGCCATTTCCTCCACAGGAACTGATATATATAGTTTGGACATACCGGTAGCTTTATTTTCTGGAGAACTCCTGGTCCCACCTCAGGAATGACACATCAGTCCCTGACTCTGCACAGGCTAAATACTGGGCCTCATTCTGCAAACAATCAGGTTGGCTGATTCTGGTGGGTTTTCCAGGCTGTGAGGCCTTGGTCTGGTGGATCTTGTTCCTAACGTTTTTTCCTGCATCTGTGGCTGGCATCTTCAGAGGTGTATCAGAGAGGGAAGTCTGTTACGCACTGTGTCCAGAGAGAAGGGAATGTTTGGGGTATATATTCACATTTTCATGCCCTGCAGCAGCAGCAGTATTGGTGAATGCAAATCCTGGGTTTGGGTGGAGTCCATTGTTCACAGGATTTGCATTCACCAATTCTGCTGCTGCTGCAGGGCATGAAAATGTGAATAACTCCATGGACTGATAAGCCCCACCCGCAATACAATACTATCAACCATATCTTTGCATAACAAGTTCCACCCAAACACTTACTGATTGGTTCCCCACCCCGGGAAATGGACCACGTCCACACAGCCCGGAAAACCCACCAGAACCAATTGAATCCGACCATGAAAGCCTTTGACAATCAGGTTGGCATTTAACAGTTTTGTCTGTTTTCATACAGCAGCCATTTTGTAAACTTGATATTTAAACTCATGTACAGCATGATTTTTGAGATGCAAGAATGTATAATCAAAAAGTTTGGGGAGGTGGGGTAGGACAGGTCATTGTTACCTGTCTTTATATTTCAGTATCTGAGTTCACAAACAACAGATTTACATTCCAATACAGATATTAGTCTTCATTTTATTTCTGTAATTTATATCCTGTTCATCTTCAAAGTTCCCCAGAGCAGCATACCTTGCATTTTATTCTTACAGTTACCCTGTGAAGTGGGTTAGGCTGAAGGATAGTGACTGGCTGAAGGGTATCTAGCATATTTCAAGGCAGTATGGATCTCTCCATACTAATCTAACATTTCACTTCTCATTTTCTATAACTAAACAAATAACTGGGTTCTAGATCCAATAAAGCCTGAATTCTCCCTAGAAGATACAATTATTAAACTGAGGCTATAGTTAATTTGGTCAAATCATGAGATATCTTATGGAAGATACAATAATGCTAGGAAAAGCTGAAGACCGTAGGGAAACAAGAAGACCCTACAATAGATGGATCGATTCAATAAGGGAAATCACAGACTTCAGTTTACAAGACCCGAGCAAGGCTATCAATGATAGGATATTTGTGTGCGTGTGTGTGTGTGGGGGGGGTCATTAATTCAAATGGTGGCCAGAAGTCAGAAGAGACCTGATGGCATACAATACACATTACTAATCATTATCAGATTCTTGAGTGACATACTCCTTTTCTGTAGGAAATAAGGCTTTGGTGCAGAACTGGCAACATTATTTTCTAAACAGATCTGTGATTGCTTCCACTCCTGCTTAACAAAAAAGAAGGCTTTATTTTACAAAACTTTTGACATCGCTGTTTCTTACTTGGCAATGGCTCAATTATATAATTGTGCTGGTCACACAGCTTCAAGAGGTGTAGAAGCCCTGCTGGAAAAAAAGTTGGTAATTTTATTGTGATATATTCTCCTTGCAACAACATTGCAATGAACTGGGCCTTCGGGGCTTCTATCAAAGCCACTCTAAGAAGCCAACTTACTGTAATCAACAAAAAATAGCAAGTCGTGGCCTTTTGCTATTTCATATGAGGAAAATGAAGAAGTCCTCTACAGTATGATTATTCCAGATATTACTTTTAAAGGGTAGCAAAAATATTTCTAGCCAAAGGGGAGGAACAAGGTGGGTAGTGAAAAATAGTAATGTCACATGTTTGCACTCTGAAACCTTACTCTGGTGATAGGAGGTGAAAGCCTGAAAACCTTCCTCTGTTGCTAGGCAACTACCAGCCAGCACAAAGCTCACTTCATCTTACCTGCAATCACTTACTGAGACTGGTTAGGATGAGAGTCACCTGACATCAGTCTTTCTTCCTACTCAAGTGCCTGAACCATTTATCAAGGAAGCTTAGGGGTAGCTAGTCAGCTTTTTGGTCTGAAAGAGTTCCCAAGCACAGTAGAAACTGAATTAAACATGTCCAAAGCTCCAGGAAACTCTCTTATTTCTAAGTTGGACCTAATAACAGGCACAGCCTTTCTCACAAAGCTTTCAAGAATTTAAAAAGACAGTATGCCTTTTGAATTTGATTTGATGGATTTGAGGTAGAGGTCCACAATAGTTATCTTAGTTCTTGATGAGAACTAAGTGGGCCATATTGTAACAGGATGACATCTTGGAAGTCCCATCCCATTAGATCATTATAAGGCTGCCTGTTAGCTGCCTGCACTGGACAACCTCCAGCCCCCATTGGCATATTCTCAGGTAATTCAGCAGTAAGTCAAAATGGGGTGTGCGATTTCATATATCATCACTGATATGGTGATGATTTATGGGTGATCACCCCCGATTGGGGTCTATGCATCAGTTACATTCCCTTCCCCCCTCCTCTACCCTCACAAGCTCCTAGGGTAGCTGGCACAGGTGAATTTTAGGATTTGGGATACTGGCTAAGCTTTAGATTCAAGGACATTTAATGAAGATCATGATTGCGTTCCATGGATAAATTGCAAACTGCAGCCGCATGAAACCTCAGTTTGCCTCAGAGCTGTGCAGGGAAGGGAGTGGTGTTTAACCACTGAATGGCCTCAGATTGTGCTTTTCCGTTGAAGAGAGTAACAACACTTTGGACCTCTATCTCTATATACAGCTCTATCACCTGGAACTTTTTTTGGGGGGAGGGGTTTCCTTTGAGTAACATTCTGAGTAGGCTTAGTTCCTTTTGCTGCTGCCTACTGAGAGAGCAAGGTGAGTGGTGATGATAACTGCTCTTTCTCCTTAGTCCTGTTCCACTTCAACTGATTAAAATGGACAGGAAAGTAGACAGCTAATGCAAAGAGAATGGGTAGCAAATCCAGATGCTTCTAAGCATTAGCAGTCATGTTCCTGGGCTGACTAGCCTTGGCTGAAATAATCATTAGACGGTTACTGTCAAGAATGGGTCTGGGAAAGTGAGCAAAGCACTTGTTCCCTAGCTCAGAGAACAGATGTGTCCTTAGAGTGCATATTCATAAATATGTGGCATGTAACCATTCAGCTTCCTCTTGCCAGCATTTAAGAACAACATTGAGAAGAACAGAAAAAGATATGCTTAGAGGGACTTCTTTCAGCTTGCTCCTCCTTTTGATTTTAACATGTAGCCATGGGAATAGCGTAGCCAGTGTTGTACCATGTTCACAGTATTTGGCTTAGACTTGGGGAAGTGTATGTCTTTCTCAGCAATGTAACTTCTTGGCTTCTTAAGCATCTTTCCAAATTAAGCCTAACTCGCCTTCGCAACTGATTTGCAAGAATACATGCATAGGACTGGCTGGTAAATCTCTTCTGCTCTTGGAGGAAATGTGGGGTATAAAAGTGTTTATATGGTAAACATCACTACCTGAATTTGTAATGGAGAGGAATCCAGCAGGGCTGGAATGGGGAGATCATCAGTTTTTACTGCACAGTCGACTAATCCCAAGAGTGGTGTTTTCTTGTATTCTTATTTTGGTTGCCCCAAACTATATTGTATATTGCTTCAGATTTGTCTGATTGCAGAATAGGACCATTGCCTTCACTAGACAGGAGAGTGTCGGGCCATGCAGTCCCTGGCAGTCACCAAGTTCTTCACCATCTCTGCTATGCTTCACCACATTGCCATCCAGCAATGGCTTCCTCTATTCCTCAAAGGGGACTCATCAGGGGGCCAGGATGATGCATAAAAAAGGCAGTGGTGAGGCAGGATGTCAGAGGGTATGGGAACACATATGGCACAGGAGGTGCCTTTTGGGGATGATTGTCCCTCTGATGCCCTTGAAGAGGGATGATCCCTTGGTCACAGAATTAGCGTGGGGGCCTTGTTCTTATACTCCTCCTTAGGAAACTCCATTTATATTGCCCTCTAGAATGCCATATCCCATGCAGCAGTCAAGATGAAGATCCCAGGACCCATATGCAGGGAGAAGAACTGTTTTATGGACTCTTTTGACATTAATGTGTGCTCAGCTTGCAGCCACATAGCTTAGCCACAGGTGCCTGACTGAGGCTGGGGGGAGGGGGAGAAGCCACAAATTGCTCCGTTGACTACTGCAGCTGTATGCTACTGCAGAAGCATGTTACCCTCAGTCACAAATATGGGGAACACAGGTGATAGCCGTTCAGCAGTAGGCGCCTCGGAACCCTCCCAAGTTCAGTCTCCCAAGGCTGTCTCCAAAGTATTTTTCCTCCATTTTTTACTTTTGTTTTGTTCCCCTGAAAAGGGGAAGGGCTGATAGTGACTTCACATCTAGGGAATTCCAAATATTCTGTTGCATCTCTGTGTGGATTTGTTTCTGCTGGCAAAGGAGATCTGTAGAACTAGAATTTTTTTCCTGAAAGTTAAACCACTCTAATTAAGGAGTGAGTTTGTGGAAGGATGTCCATCATGGGAACAGGGGGAGGTACAGTGAGATCAGGGGTTCTTGAGCTTCCTTTGGTGCTTTGTTTTGCCTCTATGTCCCTCTATGTGTGAGTGTCATGGCTGCTGCAACATCTGGTAGAGATGACCCCTTCCAGGTTAACTGGGTTGAGGATGAGAAAGTGCTGCTGAATAGGTCAAATCATGCAAGTGTAGCCCTATTGATTGTCAGGACCAGCCCGGTGACTGCACGCTGCTGTGCCTTCTGGCACATAGCATCAGAACAGGTCTCTGGCCTGAGACATGCCTCTCCCCCAGCCCCACTACCAATGGAGCTGTTAACTCTAACATGCTGGAACCATTCTTTTTGCCCTGTTCAGAAATGCATGCATGCCCGCATGGCCCATAATGTCTCTTAAGAGTGGGCAGTTGCAGATGCCCTGGGTGGAGCTGGAACCATCATGCAAACAGCAATACCATCCATGATGGTAGGCAGTGGCATATCACCAGAAAATGGAGCCTAGGGCAATAACTGAGTTTTCCACACACACACCTCACATGGGTGGCCATCCTCCCCCAGCTTTTCACAGAAGCAAGTGGGGGCTCAGCCAGGCCACATGCAGTGGGGGAAGCCATACACAGTGGCAGGGTGTGTGTGTGCTGCTGGTCCCCAGCAGGCCCGCAGTAGCTCCCCTCCAATGGCCCTCTGGCCAGGCACTCTGCGTGCCAGGGCAGGGGAGGCACCCTTCCTGCTTGCCAGGCCCTTCTCCCTACCACAGGCTCCCCCACTGGGTGGGAAAGGCAGCTGCCACTGTCAAGCTTCAGCCAGAGGCAGCTACCACTGTCAAGCTTCAGCCAGAAGAAGCAGGAGGCGTCTCTGCCGAGGCAGCTGGCCCGGCCACCTCCCTCTTCTGCTGCAGTTGGCAGACAGCCCTACTGCTGTTCCCATGTCTCCCTGCCTTGGAGTGGGCCTGGCTAGCGGCTTGGAGTGTGGAGGGAGGAGGAGGGGTGTGGGGATGATTTTCTACCCCCACGAGATATTGTGTGTTGAAATGTGCCCTGAATTTTGAATACATATTTTTAAAAGCAAGATTTGCATCCAATAGTACCTTCTGGAGATTTGACTCTCAAGAGCTTATACCCTGGAAATCTGATTGGTCTTCAGGGTGCTATTGGACTCTAATCTTGCTTTTTCACTGCAAATCACTACAGGTGTCCACCTGAAAATATTTTAAAAAGTGTTCCATATCATTTCCCCCCTAACATGCATGTTGCATTGGTTTATGTTGGTATCAAATTTAAAATATTGTGGCAGATACATTTTCATATGATTGTCAGTGAGGAAGAAAGACCCTTAATTATGTAGGGGCTATAGAGACATTCAAAAGATAGCATGAGCATTAGCTGTTTTGGTTTTTTTAACAGATGGTTTATTTTCACACGAATGATCCTAATAAACCTGGACATCTCTGAACCACATTCCTTCACCAGGACTCATCCAACCCATTCCACATAAGGTATCATTGGTCTCATCTGATGGACTAATTGAAGGAGAGAGATTTTGCAGATGAATTCCCCATTCCAGATGCACAAAGTGAAAATGCCAAGGGAAGGAATGGGTTGTCAGCAACATCCTTTGTTAAACAGTGAGGAAAGGGCAAAAATCCCCATGCTACCTGTTGGCAGAAAATCCTTACTTATTATATGTACCTTGAAACATAAGGGACAAGAGGTGACATTTAAAAGCAACTAATACTTGCATTATCATTCAAAATAGCCCAAACATTTTCTGATAGATATCCCTCAAGCTGATAATCAAAAGAAACAAATAAGAAAAAAACCCTGTTATTCAGAAATTGTACTATTAAGCAGCCTACATTATTCTAGAACCAATTCATTGCCATGGCTTTTTGAGATCTTAGATTAGCTTTGGGGACAAAGTATATAGATATTAAACACACAATGTAGAAAAAAATATATAAATCATACTACACCAAGTCTTTACACAAAGTTTTCTGAAATATCCCTTAGGAGTTCAAGCAGGAAAGACAGAGATTTGTTGGATGCAAGCTACAGCTACCAGACCTTTATAAAGTATCACAATGCTATACAAAATATTGTTCATGGAACAATGAGAGACAGGTCCAATTCAAACATTATACTGTCAAGCCCGAAAAGTGTATGCTCAGGAAGGGTTCCAGCCAACCAATATTCTCTCATCCATCAACTTATGTGACATTTTATTTACTAGATTTATATTTCATCCTTGTTCTTTAAATGCTCTTATGGCAGCTTATGAAAAGAATTAAAATAAAAATGGAATAAGTAACCACAACACATTGAGACAGTATTAAAACTGTATTAAAAGTATTAAAACTGAAGCAGTATTAAAACTGAAGCAGTTAATATCTGTCACACAATCTATCCAACTCTAGCTTGAAAACAGTATGCGTTTTGCAAGCATGCATTAATTATATTTCAATTTTAAATCTTTTAGCTGTACAACTAAGCTGTATAATATGTGAAATATTATATCTGGCAGTGGGTGTGAACTTCAAATTTCTACTACCATGATAAGGGAGAACCAGAGTTGCCAGTTCTAGATTCAGACATTCCTAGAGACCCAGGAAGCAGTCGCGGAGCTACAAGGGGGAAGGGGATGCGCCATGCACCGGGCGCACACCTGGGGGCACAAAAATCACCCCAGGCCCCTCCCCCTGCCCCCCACGGCACCCCCACCCCCTTCCCACACTAACCTTAGTTCCTTTCCCTTTTCAAAAATTTTTCAGGCTGCAAAAGGCCAGTTCTCAGTAAAAACGGCCTGAGGAACTACAGTTCCCAGGAGACCTTGGGGCTCACAAGGTCTCCTGGGAAGTATAGTTCCTCAGGCAGTTTTTTTACTGAGAACAGGCATTTTGCAGCCTGAAAAAAAATTGAAAAAGGAAAGGAACTAAGGTTAGTGTGGGAAGTGGAAAGGGGGGGAGGGGGGCATTTCGAGGGGCACCGGGGGGCATGGAAAATGCTGCATAGGCACCGGGCACAGTTTGGCCAGCTACATTCCTAGAGAGCTACGCCTCTGCCAGGAAGGGTCCTCAGCATGGTATGATGCCATAAAATCCACTATCCGAAGCTGCGATCAGCTGATTATACACAGCTGTTGTTCTCCACAGCAAGGAGAAATGTCCATCAGGGTAGATATGTCCATACTGATGCGCTCTGTGTTATGGTGCCACAGATCCCCCAAACCCCCAGTTAATGAGAACAGGGATACTCTGATGTTTTTTCCTTGCTTTGGGGTTTCTGTTCCCCTGGTCTCGCCCCCCCCCCCTCTTATCAGGCATTTCTGGGGGATTTATGATTGGCTTTTGTGAAAAGGACAAAAATATAGATAAAAAATCAAACCTAAATTTCTTCTCCCTGTCTCCCAGCATTTCTCAAGATCTTGGGAACTTGGAAAATGGTGGTGAGGGGAGGGAACTGCATGCCAGGCTGAGCTAGGTCAGTCCAACATGCAAAATCTCTTGAATCCCCCCCCCCCCCGCTACTCTTCCAGCTGAGTGGGGCTGGAAGAGCATGGGATAGGGGTAGATCTTGTGTTCTGGGCTGAGCTAGGTTAGCCCAACATACAAATTATTTCTGATCTCTCCCCCATACTCTTCATGCCCAGTGGGATCTATTCCCCCCACCCCCAGGATCTTCCTCTCTCTTCTGCTGGCTTCCAAGGGGAGGGAGAGAAAGTTGAAAAAAACCAAATGTTATTCAGCATTTTTGGCCCCATGTGAATGTGGATTGTCAGTAAAAGAAAAACACGTATAAAGCTGATATTGCTCTTTTCAGCTTTTTCAAGTGATTCAGTAAACCCGAATCACCAAGCCTATATGTTGACTGGATATCAGTTTTAATTCCAGGGGATCTCTAGCCCCTATCCTAAAGAAAATCAGACTGGGGACAGACTCTCAAATGACCTTCTGAATGGGTTTTTTTACGCATATAAGAGTGTCATTAGGAAGCTGGCATATCCTTAGTAATCCCATTTATAAAATCATTTTAAAACTGCTTATCTTATGCTTTATTTGCTTCCACCAGTATGAGAGCTGGGGTGTAATAGGAACAAAGATATAGAGCTATGCATTAGCCAGCCCCAGTTCAAATCACTCCTCTGCTATGAACTTAAGCACGAGGAGTGAATTGGCCTCTATGACCACAGGATTTCTCCCAGTGGACCAATGACCAGTCCAATCCAGTACGAAGAGACCCAAGAAGGTACCTGACTCACCCAAGGACAGAAGAGGTTACACTCAGCTCACTTGGCCCATCCAAAGTCCAGACGGCCTGGGTGAAGGTGGCATCTGACACACCCAAGGCCTTAATCAGGAAGGCTACTGGTCCACCTATGACCTATGAAGTCTTGAAAGAAGTGACCAGCTGGGCAAGTAGGATGTCTCTTCTTTAGGAGTAGAGTTGTCAATTCTGGCATGGGAAGTTCCTGAAAATTTGGGGGCAATGCCTATGGAGGAAGGAATTTGGAGAGGGATTTCTGTCATGATGGTGCCGTTGGGGAGGGGGTTCGCTTTCGCTTTTGCAGGTGCTGTTTTATCACTTCTAGCTGTGGCCTTGGAGTTCTGTGGTTCTGTGGACAAGAAACTAGCTCAGAAATTCATCCGATCTATCACTAGTAACTATGTAGCACCAGTATTGTTTGTCAAAAAAAGGATGGTTCTCTTTGATTGTGTACAGATTACCGTGGATTAAATGCCATTCAAACCTGTAACAAACACCCTCTCCCACTGATCAAGGACTTTCTAGCAAGCCTGGGTAAAGGGTGGGTTTTTACCAAACTGGATTTAAGAGAAGCTTACTATTGAGTACGAACAGCTGAAGGATCTGAACATTTGACTGCTTTGAATACTCATTATGGTCAATTTGAATATCAAGTAATGCCCTTCTGATTAAGTGGAGCCCCCGGAGTCTTCGTGAGCCTCATAAATAATGTACTCCAAGATCTGTTATTTAAAGTTGTGATAGTGTACTTGGATGATGTTCTGATCTACTTGTAGGATGAGGAATCCCATGCACAACTAGTTCAAGAAGTGCTGAAATGGTTGTTGGATAACTCTCTGTTGTTATTGTTGTTGTTGTTGTTGTTGTTGCTGTTGCTGTTGCTGTTGCTGTTGCTGTTGCTGTTGTTGTTGTTGTTGTTGTTATTATTATTATTATTAATTTGGATTTCATAGACCACCTCATCCCCGAAGGGCTCTAGGCAGTTTTAACAACAACATTCATAATCTTTGTAGTATTATTACCAGAAATGCAATTCTAAAAGCATCCTTGTCTTGTGATTATCACCACTATTTCTTCAGCAACATCTTTCGCCTCAATTTTATTGCCAAATTTCTTATATCCATCCAAATCTGTTGTTAAGAAACTTCAGATCCCTTGCTGTATCTTCTGCTGGGCATGCAGAGGAACAGTGTGATTGATAATTCAAGACCTATTATCTTTGTCAAATAGTTTGTCAAACTGTCTAAATCTGCCTTTTCACCAGGAAAAACTGGATTTTCAGGTCTATAGAATTTCTAGAGAGGGACTAGAAATGGATCCCTCAAAAGTACAGGATATGCTGCAATGGCCACCTCCTGCTACTCGGAAGCAGATGCAATCATTTCTGGGTTTTGCCAACTTTTATTGGGACTTTATACCTAACTTTGCTGACCTTGCATTACCCCTTACTGACTTACTCCGCACTAAGGTAAAGGGTCCTACAGCAGCCCGCCCCAGTGTCCCTCTTAGGTGGACACCATCCTGCCAAATATTTGATGCTCTCAAGCAAGCATTTACCTCAGAACCTGTATTAACTCATGCAGATCTAGCCAAGCCCTTGGTGGTACATGTAGATGCCTCATTTCAGTCTAGCTTCTGGCCTGGTTTGTCATTATGTATTATTGTAGATTTCACAGTTGCCAGATCTTTAGCTGGTTGTTGGCCTTACAATTCGAGCTTCACCCAGAGGACTAGGAAGTTGTAATGTATCGGCGTAGTATTCGTGCGGATCCCAGAAGGACTGCCTTCTGAATTTGACCAATGTTAATTTTGCCAATTTGAAGATGTTTTAAGTGCTGCCCTAGTGTTTTGGGGATGGCGCCCAGCGTGCCGATTATTACTGGGACCACCTCAGCTGGTTTGTGCCATAGACGTTGAAGCTCGATTTTCAAATCACGGTATCTAGTGACCTTCTCGTGTTCTTTTTCAATGACCCTGCTGTCACCGGGGACTGCTATGTCGATGATGCTCACTTTCTTGTCCTCGATCACAGTGATGTCTGGTGTATTGTGTTTCAACACTTTGTCTGTTTGGATTCGAAAGTCCCACAGGATCTTGACCTTCTCATTTTCCATTACTTTCTCTGGACAATGTTCCCACCAATTCTTAGCTGTTTTTATGTTGTAATTCTTGCATAAATTCCAGTGGATCATCTTAGCCACTGAGTTGTGTCTCTGTTTGTACTCAGTCTGGGCAATCTTTTTGCAGCAGCTGAGAACATGATCTACGGTTTCATCAGCTTCTTTGCACAATCTGCATTTTGCATCATCTGAGGATTTTTCGATTTTGGCCTTGATCGAATTTGTTCTAATGGCTTGCTCTTGGGCGGCTAAAATCAGGGATTCAGTTTCCTTTTTCAGAGTTCCAGTTGTTAACCACAGCCAGGTCTTTTCATTATCCACCTTGTCTTTGATTTTCTCCAGAAATTGGCCGTGCAGTGCTTTGTTGTGCCAGCTTTCAGTCCTCATTTTAATCACATTTTTTTCTGTATTCTTGTTTGGTTTTCTGGGTTTGCAGCAAATGTCTGTTCTTCACTTCAATCAATGCCTGTTCTTGACTTTCCTTCACATAATCGGCCAGTGCATGCTTCTCTTCCACTTGCTGTACTTGCAGTAAGCCCCTGCCTCCAGATCTCCAGGGAAGGTATAATCTATCAGTATCATGTAAGGTGTAAGGCATGGTGCATTGTCATAAGCTTCCGAGTTTTTCTATTCAATGCTTCCAACTCAGCCTGTGTCCAGTTGATGATTCCCGCAGTGTACCTGATGATGGGTATGGCCCAGGTGTTGATGGCCTTGATGGTATTCCCGCCGTTTAATTTAGATTTCAAAATTTTCCTGACCCTCTGGGTGTACTCCTCTCTGCTGACAACAGTCTTCACTTGCCTGTGCTTGATGTTATCCAGCTGCAAAATGTCCAGGTATTTATAAGCTGCCTCTTGGCTGCACTTGATGAGTTGATGAGTTGGCCATCAGGCATTTCAATCCCGTCACTCTCGGTGATCATGCCCTTCTTTATTGCCCCAGTAGAGCACTTTTCCAGGCCAAACTCCATCGAAATGTCTGTGCTGAATATTTGGACTGTGTTTACTAGTGACTGGATTTCTGTGTCTGATTTCCCATACAGCTTCAAATCATCCATGTTGGGTTGACCAACCATCTATAGATGATGATTATTTCCATAGGCCATGTCTCACATAGTTACCTTCCTTCATTATATCTGGGTTTAAGTTTATCCAGCCCATCTATCCCCAACTGGGAGTGATCCTGAATGGCTTGAATTTTCTTTGGCTCACTATAGTTTCAAACTGGGCTCTCTTTGGATCAGTTCCTCACGCTCACATTTCTGTTGCATAGTTAATTAGAAATCCAGTGATGCCTAAAATATTTACAAAATGTATTCAAACACAAGGTTTTGTGAGTCAAAGTTAACTTCATCAGGCACATCATCTGCTAGGACACATTTTGTAAGTCTTTAGGATGCCATTGGGATACTGTTTAATTTTAAGATTATTACTAGGAACTCGTATAGAAAACACAATGAACACAACTGAATGCCCATTAAATCCTTTTTTTCATAACAATATAACAAAATATTAAGATCCTGAGGTAGCAATCCTTCATAATGTATACAACAATCTACAGTTTGCAGGATGGGCATGATATAGCGCCAAGGATAGACTCAGGAGCAGTTTAAGCAGCCCGAAGGCAATGATCCACCTAAGAGCAGACGCCAATGTTCAGTTGCTGAGGTGATATGGTTTTTCCACGTGACAGTTTCCTGTTCCATTTCCACTGAAGGGGCACTCTTCAGGGAACATTCTCACATGAGAAATATTGTCCCACAGAAGAATGATTTTTTTCATTAAGGAAATGGGCTTGGAAACAAGCTTTTATTTTCAGAAGGCAGAATTATACTCTATTCAATGCCTTGGGGGAAAAAAACTCTCAGGTGATACAGTCACGTGAGAAGAATGTACTATCTCAGTGTTGGATCATTAAAGGGGCACACATGGACCCATTTATTTAATATTGGTTCAGCCCATGAACAGCATAATTTTTAGGACAACATGTATGTTTATTGGAACAAAAAGAAAAGTACTATAAAATATCATTTTATTTTAAAATTACTAGTGACACTATAATGGCTTAAGTCCATATGATGTTGTCCTATTACTTTGTATGAATGAATGCTGCATTATGAATACATCTAAAAAGAGGTACAGCAGTTATTTAAAAGTTCAAATATTGTTAATTAACTGGATTACAGACATTCTTGACAATCCTTTGGGGAAAAACCTCTGCTGCTTTGGCAATACATATTTCCTTTCCTTATAAAGCACTATTTCTATCATTTGAATGCTGCACAATGAAATTCATAATCACATATGGTGCCAAGAAAACAATTTCAGAAAATCTGACAGTTCAGTTTCTGCTCTTAAAATTGTAGGTTGCAGTGGATTAAAGAGGTGTGTTGGAAAGGAAGAGCTGTGACCTTTCACAAAGAGAAACAATATACGATTCTCCAAGTAAAAGCTCATCGTTAAGATACACGCTTTTTTGAAAGTTAAAAGGCTGTCACTTTGCTGGGTAAGCTCATTTAACTGGTTACTGAGCAATTTCTTCCCTCGTCCCTGCAGCACACGAGCTCCAGGCGCCCCCCC
>NC_059428.1:59551876-59571040 GCF_021028975.2 Sphaerodactylus townsendi | reverse complement strand
CCTGGAGCCTGTGTGCTGCAGGGACGAGGGGAAGAAATCGTTCAGTAACCAGTTAAATCGAGCTTACCAAAAGCAAAGTGACAGCCTTTTAACTTTCAAAAAAAGCGTGTATCTTAACGATGAGCTTTTACTTGGAGACCGTATATTGTTTCTCTCTTTGTGAAAGGTCACAGCTCTTCCTTTCCAACACACCCTTTTTTAATCCACTGTACCCCATAATTTTAAGAGCAGAAACTGAACTGTCAGATTTTCTGAAATTGTTTTCTTGGCACCATATGTGATTATGAATTTCATTGTGCAGCATTCAAATGATAGAAATAGTGCTTTATAAGGAAAGGAAATATGTATTGCCAAAGCAGCAGAGGATTTCCCCAAAGGATTGTCAAGAATGTCTGTAATCCAGTTAATTAACAATATTTGAACTTTTAAATAACTGCTGTACCTCTTTTTAGATGTATTCATAATGCAGCATTCATTCATACAAAGTAATAGGACAGCATCATATGGACTTAAGCCATTATAGTGTCACTAGTAATTTTAAAATAAAATGATATTTTATAGTACTTTTCTTTTTGTTCCAATAAACATACATGTTGTCCTAAAAATTATGCTGTTCATGGGCTGAACCAATATTAAATAAATGGGTCCATGTGTGCCCCTTTAATGATCCAACACTGAGATAGTACATTTTTCTCACGTGACTGTATCACCTGAGAGTTTTTTTTCCCCTGCTGCATTAAATAGAGTATAATTCTGCCTTCTTGAAAATAAAAGCTTGTTTCCAAGCCCATTTCCTTAATGAAAAAATCTCATTCTTCTGTGGGACAATATTTCTCATGTGAGAATGTTCCCTGAAGAGTGCCCCTTCAGTGGAAATGGAACAGGAAACTGTCACGTGGAAAAACCATATCACCTCAGCAACTGAATACTGGCGTCTGCTCTTAGGGTGGATCATTGCCTTCGGGCTGCTTAAACTGCTCCCTGAGTCTATCCTTGGCTTTCTATCATCATGCCCATCCTGCAAACTGTAGATTGTTGTATACATTATGAAGGGATTGCTACCTCAGGATCTTAATATTTTGTTATATTGTTATGAAAAAAAAAGGATTTTAATGGGCATTCAGTTGTGTTCATTGTGTTTTCTATACGAGTTCCTAGTAATAATCTTAAAATTAAACAGAGTATCCCAATGGCATCCTAAAGACTTCTACAAAAATGTGTCCTAGCAGATGATGTGCTCTGATGAAGTTAACTTTGACTCACAAAACCTTGTGTTTGAATACATTTTGTAAAATATTTTAGGCATCACTGGATTTCTAATTAACTATGCAACAGAAATGTGTATTTCGGAGGAACTGGATCCAAAGAGACTCCAGTTTGAAAACCATTATAGTGGTTTCGCCAAAGAAAATCTCAAGCCACTTCAGGATCACTACCCAGTTGGGGATAGATGCCGGGCTGGATAAACTTAAACCCAGATATAATGAAGGAAGGTAACTATGTGAGACATGGCCTATGGAAATAATCATCATCTATAGATGGTTGGTCAACCCAACATGGATGATTTGAAGCTGTATGGGAAATCGGACACAGAAATCCAGTCACTAGTAAACACAGTCCAAATATTCAGCACAGACATTTCGATGGAGTTTGGCCTGGAAAAGTGCTCTACTGGGGCAATAAAGAAGGGTACGATCACCGAGTGATCGCATTGAAATGCCTGGATGGCCAACTCATCAATCCTTCATCAAGTGCAGCCAAGAGGCAGCTTATAAATACCTGGACATTTTGCAGCTGGATAACATCAAGCACAGGCAAGTGAAGACTGTTGTCAGCAGAGAGGAGTACACCCAGAGGGTCAGGAAAAATTTTGAGATCTAAGTTAAACGGCGGGAATACCATCAAGGCCATTATCAACACCTGGGCCATACCCATCATCAGGTACACTCGCGGGAATCATCAACTGACACAGGCTGAGTTGGAAGCATTGAATAGAAAAACTCTCGAAGCTTATGACAATGCACCATGCCTTACACCTTACATGATACTGATTTAGATTATACCTTCCCTGGAGATCTGGAGGTGGTGCTTACTGCAAGTACAGCAAGTGGAAGAGAAGCATGCACTGGCCGATTATGTGAAGGAAAGTCAAGAACAGGCATTGATTGAAGTGAAAGGAACAGACATTTGCTGCAAAACCCAGAAAACTAAACAAGAATACAGAAAAAAATGTGATTAAAATGAGAGACTGAAAGCTGGCACAACAAAGCACTGCACGGCCAATTTCTCGGAGAAAATCTAAGACAAGCGTGTGTGATAATGAAAAGACCTGGCTGTGGTTAATAACTGAACTCCTGAAAAGGAAATCTGAATCCCTTGATTTTAGCCGCCCAAGATGCAAGCTTTCATATGGAACAAATTCGATCAAGGCCAAAATCGAAAAAATCCTCAGATGATGCAAAAAATGCAGATTGTGCAAAGAAGCTGATGAAACCGGTGAGATCATGTTCTCAGCTGCTGCAAAAAGATTGCTCCAGACTGAGTACAAACAGAGACACAACTCAGGCTGCGGCTAAGATGATCCACTGGAATTTCTATGCAAGAATTACAACATAAAACAGCTAAGAATTGCGCGGGAACATTGTCCAGAGAAAGTAATGGAAAATGAGAAGGTCAAGCATCCTGTGGGACTCCCTTCGAATCCAAACAGACAAAGTGTTGAAAACACAATACAACTGGTGACATCACCGCAGATCGAGGACAAGAAAGTGTTAGCATCATCGACATTAAGCAAAGTCCCCGGTGACATGCATGGGTCATTGAAAAAAAGAACACCTGAGAAGGTCACTTCAGATACCGTGGATTTGAAAAATCGAGCTTTCAACGCCTAATATGGCACAAACCAGCTGAGGTGGTCCCAGTAATAATCGGCACGCTGGGCGCCATCCCCTAATGAACACTAGGGCAGCACTCCTAAAACATCTTCAAATTGGCAAAATTAACATTGGTCAAATTCAGAAGGCAGTCCTTCTGATCCAAGCACGTAATCACTACGCCGATACATTACGCGCAACTTCCTAGTCCCTCTGCGAAGCTCGAATTGTAAGGCCAACAACCAGCCAAGCAAAGATCTGGCAACTGTGAAATCTACAATAATACATTACAATGACAAACCAGGCCAGAAGCTAGACTGAAATGAGTAAGCATCTAGGCATACCCACCAAGGCTCTTGGCTAGATCTGGCATGAGTTAATACAGGTTCTGGAGGTAAATGCTTGCTTGAGAGCATCAAATATTTGGCAGGATGGTGTCCACCTAAGAGGGACACTGGGCGCATGGCTGCTGTAGGGACCCTTTTACCTTAGTGCGGAGTAAGTCAGTAAGGGTAATGCAAGGTCAGCAAGCAGTTAGGTATAAAAGTCCCAATAAAAGTTGGCAAAACCCAGAAATGATTGCATCTGCTTCCGAAGTAGCAGGAGGTGGCCATTGCAGCATATCCTGTACTTTTGAGGGATCCATTTCCTAGTCCCTCTCTAGAAATTCTATAGACCTGAAAAAAATCCAGTTTTTTCCTGGTGAAAAGGCAGATTTAGACAGTTTGACAAACTATTTGACAAAGATAATAGGTCTTGAATTATCAATCATTAACTGTTCCTCTGCATGCCCAGCAGAAGATACAGCAAGGATCTGAAGTTTCTTAACAACAGATTTGGATGGATATAAGAAATTTGGCAATAAAATTGAGGCTTAAAGATGTTGCTGAAGAAATAGTGGTGGATAATCACAAGACAAGGATGCTTTTAGAATTGCATTTCTGGTAATAATACTACAAAGATTATGAATGTTGTTGTTAAAACTGCCTAGAGCCCTTCGGGGATGAGGTGGTCTATGAAATCCAAATTAATAATAATAATAATAATAATAATAATAATAATAATAATAATAATAATAATAACAATAATAATAATAACAATAATAATAACAACAACAACAGCAACAGCAACAGCAACAACAACAATAACAACAGAGAGTTATCCAACAACCATTTCAGCACTTCTTGAACTAGTTGTGCATGGGATTCCTCATCCTACAAGTAGATCAGAACATCATCCAAGTACACTATCACAACTTTAAATAACAGATCTTGGAGTACATTATTTATGCGAGGCTCACGAAGACCAAATTTGGGGGCTACCCTTAATCAGAAGGGCATTACTTGATATTCAAATTGACCTCATAATGAGTATTCAAAGCAGTCAAATGTTCAGATCCTTCCAGCTGTTCGTACAGATTCACAGTAAGCTTCTCTTAAATCCAGTTTGGTAAAACCCAATTCTTTACCCAGGCTTGCTAGAAAGTCCTTGATCAGTGTGGGAGAGGGTGTTTGTTACAGGTTTGAAATGGCATCAATCCACGGTAATCTGTACTAATAATCAAAGAGAGAAACTTTCATCCTTTTTTTGACAAACAATACTGGTGCTAAGCATAGTTACTTTCATAGTGATAGATCGGATGAATTTCTGAGCTAGTTTCTTGTCCACAGAACTACAGAACTCCAAGGCCATTGGAAAGAAGTGATAAAAACAGCACCTGTAAAAGCGAAAGCGGAACCCCCTCCCCAACGTAAGTACCATCACATGACAGAAATCCCTCTGTTCCTCCATAGGTATTGCTCCCCAAATTTCTTGTGGAACTTCCCATGCCAGAATTGACAACTCTACTCCTAAAGAAGAGACATCCTACTCGCCCAGCTGGTCACTTCTTTCAAGACTTCATAGGTCATAGGTGGACCAGTAGCCTTCCTGATTAAGGCCTTGGGTGTGTCAGGGATGCCACCTTCACCCAGGCCGCCTGGACTTTGGATGGGCTAAGTGAGCTGAGTGTAACCTCTTCTGTCCTTGGGTGAAATTGTCAGGAACCTTCTTGGGTCTCTTCGCATTCGGGATTGATCGACTGGTCATTGGTCCACTGGGAGAAATCCTGTGGTCATAGATAGCGCCAATTCACTCCTCGTGCTTAAGTTCATATAGCAGAGGAGTGATTTGAACTGGGGCTGGCTAATGCATAGCTCTCTATATCTTTGTTCTGCCATAATCTCTGTAGCTCTCATACTGGTGGAAGCAAATAAAGCATAAGATAAGCAGTTTTAAAATGATTTTATAAATGGGATTACTTAAGCGATATGCCAGCTTCCTAATGATTAATTTTATATGCGTAAAAAAACCCATTCAGAAGGTCATTTGAGAGTCTGTCCTCAGTCTGATTTCTTTTAGGATAGGGGCTAGAGATCCCCTGGAATTAAAACTGATATCCAGTCAACATATAGGCTTGGTGATTCGCTTCATTGAATCACTTGAAAAAAAGCTGAAAAGAGCAATATCAGCTTTATAATGCTTTTCTTTTGTACTGACAATCCACATCTCACATGGGGCCAAAAAATGCTGAATAACATTTGGTTTTTTTCAACTTTCTCTCCCTCCCCTTTGAAGCCAAAGTGGCAGAAGAGAGAGGAAGATCCTGGGGGTGGGGGGAACAGATCCCACTGGGCATGAAGAGTATGGGGGAGAGATCAGAAATAATTTGTATGTTGGGCTAACCTAGCTCAGCCCAGAACACAAGATCTACCCTCATCCTATGCTCTTCCAGCCCCACTCAGCTGGAAGAAAGTAGCGGATCTAAGAGATTTTGCATGTTGGACTGACCTAGCTCAGCCTGGCATGTAGTTCCTCTTCCCTCACCACCATTTTCCAAGTTCCCAAGATCTTTGAGAAATGCTAAGACAGGGAGAAGAAATTTAGGTTTGATTTTTTATCTATATTTTTGTCCTTTTCACAAAAGCCAATCATAAATCCCCCCAGAAATGCTCTGATAAGAGGGGCGGGGGGCGAGACTAGGGGAACAGAAAACCCAAAGCAAGGAAAAAACATCAGAGTATCCCTGTTCTCATTAACTGGGGGTTTGGGGGATCTGTGGCACCATAATCACAGAGCGAGACTGCAGTGTGGACATTACATCTACCCTGATGGACATTTCTCCTTGCTGTGGAGAACAACAGCTGTGTATAATCAGCTGATCGCAGCTTCGGATAGTGGATTTTATGGCATCATACCATGCTGGAGGACCCTTCCTGGCAGAGGCGTAGCTCTCTAGGAACGTAGCTGGCCAAACTGTGCCCGGTGCCTATGCAGTACTTTCTCCATGCCCTCGGTGGTGCCCCTCGAAATGCCCTCCTCCATTTCCACTTCCCACACTAACCTTAGTTCCTTTCCTCTTTCACTTTTTTTTCAGGCTGCAAAATGCCTGTTCTCAGTAAAAAAACTGCCTTGAGGACCAGGTACTTCCCAGGAGACCTTTGTGATTCTTAAGGTCTCCTGGGAACTGTAGTTCCTCAGGCCGTTTTTACTGAGAACTGGCCTTTTGCAGCCTGAAAATTTTTTGAAAAGGGAAAGGAACTAAGGTAAGTGTGGGAAGGGGGTGGGGGTGCCGTGGGGGGCAGGGGGAGGGGCCTGGGGTGATTTTGTGTCTCCCCAGGTGTGCGCTCGCGCATGGCTACATCCCCTTCCCCCTTGTAGCTCCGCCATCAGTTTCCCTGGTCTCTAGGAATGTCTGAATCTAGAACTGGCAACTCTTGGTTCTCCTTTATCATGGTAGTAGAAATTTGAAGTTCGCCACCTACCGCTGCCAGATATAATATTTCACATATTATACAGCTTAGCTGTACAGCTAAAAGATTTAAAATTGAAATATACTTAATGCATGCTTGCAAAACGCATACTGTTTTCAAGCTAGAGTTGGATAGGATTTCAGTGATGATATTAACTGCTTCAGTTTTAATACTGCTTCAGTTTTAATACTTTTAATACAGTTTTAATACTGTCTCAATGTGTTGTGGTTACTTATTCCATTTTTATTTTAATTCTTTTCATAAGCTGCCATAAGAGCATTTGTAAAGAACAAGGATGAAATATAAATCTAGTAAATAAAATGTCACATAAGTTGATGGATGAGAGAATATTATTGGCTGGAACCCTTCCTGAGCATACACTTTTCGTGGCTTGACAGTATAATGCTTGAATTGGATTCCTGTCTCTCATTGTTCCATGAATAATATTTTGTATAGCATTGTGGATAATTTCTCGAGTACCCAGAAGCTGTAGCTTGCATCTGAACAAATTCTCTGTCTTTTCCTGCCGAAACTCCCATGGGACATTTCTCGTCTCTGTCAAGACTTGGTAAGTATGATTTATAAGGTTTTCACTACATTGTGTGTTTACCATTCATGCACTTTGTCCCCAAAGTCCCAATTCCAAGATCCTGCAAAAAGCCATGGAAATCCTGGTTCTAGAACAACGCAGTCTGCTTTAATAGTACAAATTTTAAATGAATATGGTTTTTTTCTTGGTCAGTTTCTTTTGATTTATCATTTTCGAGGGATATTTATTCCATCGGGAAACCGGTTGGGCTATTTGGAACTATACCAAGTATTAGTCGCTCTTAAATGTCACCTCTTTGTCCCTTAAGTGTTTCAAGGTACATATAATAAGTAAGGATTTTCTGGCCAACAGGTAGCATGGGGATTTTTGCCCTTTCCCTCACTGTTTAACAAAGGATGTTGCTGGATAAACTCCATTCCTTCCCTTGGCATTTCTTTTCACTTTGTGCATCTGGAATGGGGAATTCAATTCCTGGTAAAAATCTCTCCTCTCAATCAGTCCATCAGATGGAGACCAATGATACCTTATGTGGAATGGGTTGGATGAGTCCTGGTGAAGGAATGTGTTCCTCCAGGAGATGTCCCAGGTTTATTAGGATCATTCGTGTGAAAATAAACCATCTGTTAAAAAAACCAAAACAGCTAATGCTCATGCTATCTTTTGAATGTCTCTATAGCCCCTACATAATTATGGGTCTTTTCTCTTTCCTCACTGATAACAATCATATATGAAATGTGATTCAAGCAAGGTAATATTTCCAAATTTGATAATTAACATAAACCAATGCAACATGCATGTTAGGGGGGAAATGATATGGAACACTTTTTAAAATATTTTCAGGTGGACACCTGTAGGTGATTTGCAGTGAAAAAGCAAGACAGAGTCCAATAGCCTCCCTTGGAAGAATTCTCAAATCAGATTTCCAGGGTATAAGCTCTTGAGAGTCAAATCTCCAGAAGGTACTATTGGATGCAAATCTTGCTTTTTTAAAAAATATGTATTCAAAATTCAGGGTACATTTCCCTTAACACACAATATCTCGCGGGGGTAGAAAATCATCCCCTACACCCCTCCTCCTCCCTCCACTTCCAAGCCGCCAGCCAGGCCCTCCACTCCAAGGCAGGGAGACATGGGAACAGCAGTAGGGCTGTCTGCCAACTCCAGCAGAAGAGGGAGGTGTCCGGGCCAGCTGCCTCTGCAGAGACGCCTCCTGCTTCTTCTGGCTGAAGCTTGACAGTGGTAGCTGCCTCTGGCTGAAGCTTGACAGTGGCAGCTGCCTTTCCCACCCAGTGCGGGGAGCCTCCGCGTAGGGGAGAAGGGCCTGGCAAGCAGGAAGGGTGCCTCCCCTGCCCTGGCACGAGGAGTGCCTCGGGCCAGAGGGCCATTGGAGGGGAGCTACCGCGGGCCTGCTGGGGACCAGCAGCACACACACACCCTGCCACTGTGTATGGCTTCCCCCACTGCATGTGGCCTGGCTGAGCCCTTAATTCTGCTTCTGTGAAAAGCTGGGGGAGGATGGCCACCCATGTGGAGGTGTGTGTGTGGAAAACTCCAGTTATTGCCCTCTAGGCTCCATTTTTCTGGTGATATGCCACTGCCTACCATCATGGATGGTATTGCTGTTTGCATGATGGTTCCAGCCCCACCCAGGGCATCTGCACCTGCCCACTCTTAAGAGACACATTATGGGCCAAGCGGGCATGCATGCATTTCTGAACAGGGCAAAAAGAATGGTTCCAGCATGTTAGGAGCACAGCTCCACGTAGTGGGGCTGGGGGAGAGGCATGCCCCAGGCCAGAGACCTGTTCTGATGCTATGTGCCAGAAGGCACAGCAGCGTGCAGTCACCGGGCTGGTCCTGACAATCAATAGGGCTACACTTGCATGATTTGACTCTATTCAGCAGCACTTTCTCATCCTCAACCCAGTTAACCTGGAAGGGGTCATCTCTACCAGATGCTGCAAGCAGCCATGACACTCACACATAGAGGGACATAGAGGCAAAACAAAGCACCAAAGGAAGCTCAAGAACCCCTGATCTCACTGTACCTCCCCCTGTTCCTATGATGGACATCCTTCCACAAACTCACTCCTTAATTAGAGTGGTTTAACTTTCAGGAAAAAAATTCTAGTTCTACAGATCTCCTTTGCCAGTGCAGAAATAAATCCACACAGAGATGCAACAGAATATTTTGGAATGAAGCTGTGAAGCTCCAACCCATCAGCCCTTCCCCTTTTCAGGGAACAACAAAACAAAAGTAAAAAATGGAGGAAAAATACTTTGGAGACAGCCTTGGGAGACTGAACTTGGGAGGGTTCCGAGGCTACTACTGCTGAACGGCTATCACCTGTGTTCCCTATATTTGTGACTGAGGGTAACATGTTTCTGCAGTAGCATACAGCTGCAGTAGTCAACGGAGCAATTTTGTGGCTTCTCCCTCTCCCCCCAGCCTCAGTCAGGCACCTTGTGGCTAAGCAGCCATGTGGCTGCAAGCTGAGCACACATTAATGCTCAAAAGAGTCCATAAAACAGTTCTTCTCTCCTGCATAAGGGTCCTGGGATCTTCATCTTGACTGCTGCATGGGATATGGCATCCTAGAGGGCAATATAACTGGAGTTTCCTAAGGAGGAGCATAAGAACAAGGCCCCCACGCTTAATTCTGTGACTAAGGGATCATCCCTCTTCATATGGCACTCTGAGGGACAATCATCCCCAAAAGGTACCTCCCAGCTATATGTGTTCCCATACCCTCTGACATCCTGGCCTCACCACTGCCTTTTTTATGTAATCATCCTGGCTCCCTGATGAGTCCCCTTTGAGGACACGAGGAAGCCATTGCTGGATGGCAATGTGGTGCCATAGCAGAGATGGGTGAAGAACTTGGTGACTGCCAGGGACTTGCATGGGTCTGACACTCTCCTGTCTAGTGAAGGTAATGGTCCTATTCCTGCAATCAGACAAATCTCAGCCAACATATTGCTATCATATAGTTTGGGGCACCAAAAATAAGAATACAAGAAAACACCACTCTTGGGATTAGTCGACTGTGCAGTAAAAACTGATGATCTCCCCATTCCAGTCTCAAGCTGGATTCCTCTCCATTACAAATTCAGGTAGTGATGTTTACCATATAAACACTTTTATAATTCTACATTTCCTCCAAGAGCAGAAGAGATTTACCGGCCAGTCCTATGCATGTATTCTTGCAAATCAGCTGCATAGGCGAAGTTAGGCTTAATTTGGAAAGATGCTTACAGCCAAGCAGTTACATTGCTGAGAAAGCCATACACTTCCCCAAGTCTAAGCCAAATACTGTGAACATGGTACAACACTGGCTACGCTATTCCCATGGCTACATGTTAAAATCAAAAGGAGGAGCAAGCTGAAAGAAGTCCCTCTAAGCATATCTTTTTCTGTTCTTCTCAATGTTGTTCTTAAATGCTGGCAAGAGGAAGCTGAATGGTTACATGCCACATATTTATGAATATGCACTCTAAGGACACATCTGTTCTCTGAGCTAGGGAACAAGTGCTTTGCTCACTTTCCCAGACCCATTCTTGACAGTAACCGTCTAATGATTATTTCAGCCAAGGCTAGTCAGCCCAGGAACATGACTGCTAATGCTTAGAAGCATCTGGATTTGCTACCCATTCTCTTTGCATTAGCTGTCTACTTTCCTGTCCATTTTAATCAGTTGAAGTGGAACAGGACTAAGGAGAAAGAGCAGTTATCATCACCACTCACCTTGCTCTCTCAGTAGGCAGCAGCAGAAGGAACTAAGCCTACTCAGAATGTTACTCAAAGGAAACCCCTCCCCCCAAAAAAAGTTCCAGGTGATAGAGCTGTATATAGAGATAGAGGTCCAAAGTGTTGTTACTCTCTTCAACGGAAAAGCACAATCTGAGGCCATTCAGTGGTTAAACACCACTCCCTTCCCTGCACAGCTCTGAGGCAAACTGAGGTTTCATGCGGCTGCAGTTTGCAATTTATCCATGGAACGCAATCATGATCTTCATTAAATGTCCTTGAATCTAAAGCTTAGCCAGTATCCCAAATCCTAAAATTCACCTGTGCCAGCTACCCTAGGAGCTTGTGAGGGTAGAGGAGGGGGGAAGGGAATGTAACTGATGCATAGACCCCAATTGGGGGTGATCACCCATAAATCATCACCATATCAGTGATGATATATGAAATCGCACACCCCATTTTGACTTACTGCTGAATTACCTGAGAATATGCCAATGGGGGCTGGAGGTTGTCCAGTGCAGGCAGCTAACAGGCAGCCTTATAATGATCTAATGGGATGGGACTTCCAAGATGTCATCCTGTTACAATATGGCCCACTTAGTTCTCATCAAGAACTAAGATAACTATTGTGGACCTCTACCTCAAATCCATCAAATCAAATTCAAAAGGCATACTGTCTTTTTAAATTCTTGAAAGCTTTGTGAGAAAGGCTGTGCCTGTTATTAGGTCCAACTTAGAAATAAGAGAGTTTCCTGGAGCTTTGGACATGTTTAATTCAGTTTCTACTGTGCTTGGGAACTCTTTCAGACCAAAAAGCTGACTAGCTACCCCTAAGCTTCCTTGATAAATGGTTCAGGCACTTGAGTAGGAAGAAAGACTGATGTCAGGTGACTCTCATCCTAACCAGTCTCAGTAAGTGATTGCAGGTAAGATGAAGTGAGCTTTGTGCTGGCTGGTAGTTGCCTAGCAACAGAGGAAGGTTTTCAGGCTTTCACCTCCTATCACCAGAGTAAGGTTTCAGAGTGCAAACATGTGACATTACTATTTTTCACTACCCACCTTGTTCCTCCCCTTTGGCTAGAAATATTTTTGCTACCCTTTAAAAGTAATATCTGGAATAATCATACTGTAGAGGACTTCTTCATTTTCCTCATATGAAATAGCAAAAGGCCACGACTTGCTATTTTTTGTTGATTACAGTAAGTTGGCTTCTTAGAGTGGCTTTGATAGAAGCCCCGAAGGCCCAGTTCATTGCAATGTTGTTGCAAGGAGAATATATCACAATAAAATTACCAACTTTTTTTCCAGCAGGGCTTCTACACCTCTTGAAGCTGTGTGACCAGCACAATTATATAATTGAGCCATTGCCAAGTAAGAAACAGCGATGTCAAAAGTTTTGTAAAATAAAGCCTTCTTTTTTGTTAAGCAGGAGTGGAAGCAATCACAGATCTGTTTAGAAAATAATGTTGCCAGTTCTGCACCAAAGCCTTATTTCCTACAGAAAAGGAGTATGTCACTCAAGAATCTGATAATGATTAGTAATGTGTATTGTATGCCATCAGGTCTCTTCTGACTTCTGGCCACCATTTGAATTAATGACCCCCCCCACACACACACACGCACACAAATATCCTATCATTGATAGCCTTGCTCGGGTCTTGTAAACTGAAGTCTGTGATTTCCCTTATTGAATCGATCCATCTATTGTAGGGTCTTCTTGTTTCCCTACGGTCTTCAGCTTTTCCTAGCATTATTGTATCTTCCATAAGATATCTCATGATTTGACCAAATTAACAATAGCCTCAGTTTAATAATTGTATCTTCTAGGGAGAATTCAGGCTTTATTGGATCTAGAACCCAGTTATTTGTTTAGTTATAGAAAATGAGAAGTGAAATGTTAGATTAGTATGGAGAGATCCATACTGCCTTGAAATATGCTAGATACCCTTCAGCCAGTCACTATCCTTCAGCCTAACCCACTTCACAGGGTAACTGTAAGAATAAAATGCAAGGTATGCTGCTCTGGGGAACTTTGAAGATGAACAGGATATAAATTACAGAAATAAAATGAAGACTAATATCTGTATTGGAATGTAAATCTGTTGTTTGTGAACTCAGATACTGAAATATAAAGACAGGTAACAATGACCTGTCCTACCCCACCTCCCCAAACTTTTTGATTATACATTCTTGCATCTCAAAAATCATGCTGTACATGAGTTTAAATATCAAGTTTACAAAATGGCTGCTGTATGAAAACAGACAAAACTGTTAAATGCCAACCTGATTGTCAAAGGCTTTCATGGTCGGATTCAATTGGTTCTGGTGGGTTTTCCGGGCTGTGTGGACGTGGTCCATTTCCCGGGGTGGGGAACCAATCAGTAAGTGTTTGGGTGGAACTTGTGATGCAAAAATATAGTTGATAGTATTGTATTGCGGGTGGGGCTTATCAGTCCATGGAGTTATTCACATTTTCATGCCCTGCAGCAGCAGCAGAATTGGTGAATGCAAATCCTGTGAACAATGGACTCCACCCAAACCCAGGATTTGCATTCACCAATACTGCTGCTGCTGCAGGGCATGAAAATGTGAATATATACCCCAAACATTCCCTTCTCTCTGGACACAGTGCGTAACAGACTTCCCTCTCTGATACACCTCTGAAGATGCCAGCCACAGATGCAGGAAAAAACGTTAGGAACAAGATCCACCAGACCAAGGCCACACAGCCTGGAAAACCCACCAGAATCAGCCAACCTGATTGTTTGCAGAATGAGGCCCAGTATTTAGCCTGTGCAGAGTCAGGGACTGATGTGTCATTCCTGAGGTGGGACCAGGAGTTCTCCAGAAAATAAAGCTACCGGTATGTCCAAACTATATATATCAGTTCCTGTGGAGGAAATGGCAGATTCAGAGGGCAGTCTCTGGGGAAGCACATGCTCCTTGAGCACACTTTCCTCCCTGTAGTCGACCCACGCGGTCAGCGTAAGAACGAGACGAGACGCGGAGATAACATCTGGTGGAGATCGCCAGCAGCGGGAGACCGGAGGTCCGTGTTCCTAGCTAATCTCCCGTCTGCCGGTTCCTGGCACCTTTTATTGTTACTCTATCGGGGGCGTGTAGGAGGGAGGACTGGGGGGAGTTCCGGGAGAGCGGGAGGTCGGGAGATCATCAGGTGATGCATGATCTCATCTGGCTACGTGCGGAGAAGAGCGTACGCGTCTGAGCCTAATCCTCACCTGGGGGCAAGATCATTGTCCCTGCGCCCGGTGATTGAGCCAGACAGTTCACGACCTGTGACTCATGGGGGGATGAGGAGTGGGGGTGCGATGCAACCGGCAAGGCCGCAGGTCCGTTGGCGTGCCAACGTTCTACTACGGCACTGCCGGGTCGGCAGTGCACTACTACACCTCCCCAGGCTTCATCCCCAAATATTCAGGAATTTCTCAAGCTGGAGTTGGCAACCCTGCATAAGAACATAAGAACATGCCTTTGGGATCAGACCAGAGTCCATCTAGTCCAGCACTCTGCTACTCGCAGTGGCCCACCAGGTGCCTTTGGGAGCTCACATGCAAGATGTGAAAGCAATGGCCTTCTTCTGCTGCTCCTCCTGAGCACCTGGTCTGCTAAGGCATTTGCAATCTGAGATCAAGGATTAGATGTTCCACCAGGCATTTCCATTGGGCCAGCTGGGTTGATTGCTGTGTTTGATTCCCATATTACCAGCTTGGGCCTCCCGTGGGTATGGAAGGGGGTGGGTTTTGCCAGCTGTTGCTGCTGCTGAGGATTGTTTTATTGTCTTATTGCATTGGCTGTTTTTACTGTTTTACTGTTTGCCGCCCTGAGCCCTGTGGGGGAGGACAAGATACAAATTGAAATATAAAATAAAAATAAATAACAGGTCCTCACATGGGGGAAAAAGATTACTTTGGATCGCTGCAGGATTGAGGCTTTCTGAATGAGCCGGTTGAGTACATTTGTCAATTTGAAGGTTAGAGAGCAGTTATGGCAAATTTCCAGAAAGACCACCTGTCAGGTCAGAAGAGAACATGGCAGTGGGACTGGTGCAGGAAGCAAAGTGGGACATTTTCAGTTATAAATCCTTGGGCTGGATATAGCCAACTTTTCTGTTCAGAAAAGTATGTGGCATCTCCTTTGAGTGTCTAACAAGGCTATATGGTACCTGCATGGATGGAGGCTTTAGTAAGGAGGAAATTTTGGCAAGCTTGAGTTAGCTAGATCTAACCCCTCATCTCAAATTCTCAACATTCCTGACTGGGTTTTGGTAATGGGTAAGGAAGGGAATCAAAAATTAGTAGGGAATCTGTCAGGTAATGATTCCAAATGCATATCCAGATAACCGGAATCTCTGACCCTTAAAATATTACTATCAGGGAAGCCTATGAACCAATGAAAAGTAATGCCATTTGGCACAGTAACACTAAGGTCTATGAGATTTTGCTCTATGGAAGTCTCATATTGCATGTTCTGGATCTGCTAACTGATGTTATGTTGGTGGTTGAAGTCATATGATATTTGGATAATATGTGAGCAGAGCTGTACCACCAGAGAATCTCTGTTGGAATCAAGTGACCCAAATACTTCAGGGCCACAATGGGCTCCTAATAGGACAGCAAGATTTCTATTACGTCAATGCTAAACTGAGGAAAAAGAGTAGATGGGTTGAAAGTGACATCACCAAGCATAGCTCAAGTGACCATATCTCCTTCACAGCTGAGATGAAACTAACACTTGGTTATAACAGAAGCTGGCCTGTGTACAGTATTGATTGGCTTGCACTTGCGGGTTGCCTCTTTTAAATCATCAGAATAATTTTACACTTAAATTACAGGTAAACATACGTGTGCCATTAAAAATGGAAAAAAAGACAACCTGACTGAAGTACAGAAGAGAATGGATACATTGATGGCAAACACAGTATTTGATTCATTGGTGTAATGTCTGTTATTTCAGAAAGGAAGCCAGATTCAGTCTGTGACTAAGGGTATGGGTTTTGATCTCTCTCTCTCTCTCTCTCTCTCTCTCTCTCTCTCTCTCTCTCTCTCTCACTTTTGCATATTTTCCCCCATGGCTCTGGCTACCCCTTCACTTTATTCCCTGACTCCCACATGCATTGCTGATGTTTTTCTGGAAGCCAATTGTGTCAGCTTTGTTTTTCTAGGGCATAGTGTTTCTGTCAGGGTTTTGGGGGGTTTTTGTCCACCCGTCTCTAGCCCACCATTCAATGCCTGGGTTATTCCCTTTTTCATGGACTTCCCCCTTCTACTCCACTTCTGAACCAAGCCTGTCAGATCGGTGAAGTACAAGCAAGCTCAATACAATATTTTGTCTGTTTTCCTTTAGCCCATCCCCCTTTTTTTCTTTGCTTCCCACCCACTCACCAGTCAAACTACCTTTATGTACCACCCTGTTTTCAGCCTTCCCTTCTTCTCTCCCACATTGGTCTCTCCCTGGGAAAACTCTGGCAGTTCTGGTCACCAGGGAAGTGTGGGCCTAACTGCATGTTGGGGAAAATTCTAAGACTTGATGGAGTTGCACTTCATTTTCTCCTGTAGCCCATGCCCTATACTACTTTCTTCTTCTTTTCTCCTCCTGCCAGTCCCCATATCCACTTCATTCCCTGCTTCTGCTTCTGCCTCCTCCTTCCAACTCACCCACCAAACTTTTATCTATATTGCATCTTCAGATATATTTATTATTTATTTACCTCATTTATACCTGTCCTTCCCCACCATAGTGATCCAAAGCAAGTTTTATCATTCTCCATTTTATACTCACAACAATCCTTTGAGGTAGGTGAGGAAGACAGTGTGTGACTGAACTAAGCTGCAGAACAGTGGGAATTCAAACCTAGGTCTCTTAGATATTGAAACTTTGGCAACTACACATAACTGGTTTTTGTAGGGTGGATGATGTTGAACAGTAGCAAGAAGCTAGACCTGGCTGAGAGCCCCATCCGCGCGCGCGTGTGTGTGTGTGTGAGTGAGTGTGAGTGTGTGTGTGTGTGAGAGAGAGAATCTGCTCTTGGGAGCATGCCACTGTGCCAGTGGATTTGTCCTCTCCGGGGAACTTATCCCAATGGAGAGGTGATCCTGCTGGTATGTGGCTGCCATTACTTCCCCCCCTCCAGTGGTGGAATGCTGGATTGCACACCAGTGTCCCAGGGCCCCTGCTCCACCAGCATAGTGGGGGCCCACAGCATGGCCAGCATAGCTCCCTTCAGGCCTTTGCTGGCATGCTGCAGTTTGGACTTACTGCACTTAAGCCATCTTCAGTCATCTGGTCCTTCAAAAGGCACAGACCATGTTCTTACAATTTGTATTTCTGTGGTTCAGTAGAAACTTGTGAAGGTCACAAGAATGTGAAAACACAGAGCTTCCCTTTTGGAGCAGAACAACCATTCTTTTCCTTGCACAAAACAATATATTGACCTTTAGGACTGCTGAATCATTGGGTATATCAAACTGGAAACATATATACATTCCATCCAGGTCCCATTCCAGCTCATGAAACAGAATAAAATCATATCTTTCCCCGCTACACCCAATATACTTTGTGACCCAGAACCTCTTTTTTTTCACCTGAGAAACCTTGCCTTGTCAAAATAAAGTAAGTAAATCTTTGAACACTCATTTATAAAATATTTCTAGAAGAATGTTTAATGAAAACTTACATGTGATGTAGCTTCATAGAAGAATGTGAAGCAACTATATGTTATGAAGTGGAGAAGGCTTTAGGGCAGTTAAATTCTAATTTCATGTGAATTGCAGGTGATATCTTGTAAAGCTTATCTTGACTATTTTGATTCATTAGTATTGTTTCTTTATGTATTCAGGAAGGAAGGTCATCTATTGGATCTTATTGGCCTATCCAGAATTTCATTTTCCTGGCAGCAAAAGGAAAACACGAGACTAAAAAAGTGTGGATTTCATAGTAAATTTATTTGAATATTTGTTTCATGCTGGCTAAATGTTGTTTTAGAAAACACTTCCAAATGGGAGAAACATCTGTTCATGCTCAAAAAATTAGCTAAGTATGTGTGATACCATTCCCTTTGTGGAGAGAATTATTGGTTTTATAAATAAGGTGAATTAATAAAACCAATAATTCCCTCCACAAAGGGAAGCCATGATATCAACATACTCAGTTTAACTTGATAGGATTTAAGATGGGGATGGGCCTGTGGAGTGGAGAGAGGGAGCGAGGGAATGGTTTATACTTGGTGGTCATTCAGCACATAGAAAGGGAATGGTTTATACTTGGTGGTCATTCAGCACATAGAAACATTTGAGTATAATAACTTTATAGCAAAAAACCCCTAGTTTCTTCATTATGTATAGCATACAGTGAAGCTTTATTCCAATCTGTCGACATTCCTCTAAAATAAACTGCAAAGGTATTAGGAAATAGATCTTTTAAAATTAACACACCACTGTTCTGAGTGATTGCTTTTGTAAATCTGCAAATGACATGAAAGCCTTAGGAATCCTTAACACGAAATTTGCTGAATTCATCCCCTCTGCAATTATAGGACCCTGGATCCTTCTTCTTGAAGGCATTACAATTTCTGAATAAGCACCACAAAAACCTAGCTAGAATATTTGGAAAACAAAGTCTCCAAAGGAATAAGGCCTCTAAGCTTCCATAGTATCTCTTGTCTTCAGTTTCATTTTAACAGGTCGTTCTGGATGTTGTCATGGTAGCCATCTTGAAAAATCAAGCAGAGTTTGTGCTTCTGCATGACTTTGGGCACATATGTGGGAGTTCCCATTTTGTTTTCAGTCTCTCAGAAATTCTGAGTATACTGCATTCTCCTGAAACCTGTGTGTTCAGGTGATGTATGAATTTAGAAGTGGCCTAAATGTACCATTGTTAGGCTCAGAATAGTTCCTTATTAAAAGTCTGCTAATTCTTAGATTAAAAAGGGCCAACCCTTTCCATATAGTTTAAGTCGCTAGAAGGAAATTGCTTTCATTTCATTAATACAGGGGAAACAGATAGATTTAAGTGTTGGGAAGTATGGATTAATTTGCTAAATTTGTCAGTAAATCATGTTACGGACTTCTGGAGTGGCCACCCCTATCAACACATTAGGTACGTTTAAAAATCAGTTGCTGCTGGGGAGAAAAAACAGTTCAGCACACCAGAGGCGAAATCTAGCATCTTCTTCCCTGGTCGGCT
>NC_059428.1:54732478-54957478 GCF_021028975.2 Sphaerodactylus townsendi | reverse complement strand
TCAGTGGAGTAGGACCAAAGCTTGGAATCTGTGTGTGTGTGACTCTGTGTACATGTGTGTGGCAGTACTTCTTGGTACTGCATATTGGCACCCTTTTGTGGGGGCTTTCCCAAGTCATGGGACCGAATTTAGTGGAAATCAGTGCAGCTTTACATATGAGTGTCAGCCAGCACCGTTTTTGTAAAACAAACAAATAAAACAAAAAAGAACCTAGTAGGAAGATATAGCCCTGATCTGAATGGCCCAGGATAGCCTGATTTTATCAGTTCTCAGAAGCTTGCAGAACAATGGCACCAAGGTGCTGTTGCTCTGGGGATGGGAGGGGATGGAACCCATTGGTGGAGGATTCATTATCATGACATTCCATTCCCTTAGCCATTTATTGTTTAGGATGGTTGGACTGTACACAAGGATATGTAAACAGAAAATCATATAATCATAATTGATTCAGTAAAATAATCTTTGAAATAACTGAATAACTAAAAATAAGAATTAAAATTTATTCTAAAAAATTACTTCAGCTATAGTTGTACATTCTGGATGTAAGAGATTTATCATGTGATTTGCCACCATTAGGTACGCCAAAGCATCTTCATCAACCTGCATACCAAAATATTCACTGTAGTCTCCACTAAAGCCTACACCTGGCAAGACAAAAAACAACAACAGGAAGTTAAGGAAAATGTAGAAGTAAAGTTATATCCCACATTTTTAAAAAAAATGGCAGCAATTTTTTAAAAAAGTGTCACATTACAATTTGGACAAAACAAATCAGACTTACCAATTCCATGATGGTGATATAGCATTGACGTAACACCATCAAAACGAAAGCCATCAAAACCATACTCTTCTATCCACCACCTTAGGTTTGAGAGAAGAAATCGGAGAACTTCCCAGCTGAAATGTTAATAGTATGAAATCAAAATTAGAGCATACTGTGAGAAAGCCAAACCTTTTCCAGTATGGGCCAATCCCTTTTATACCCTGGTGGTCTGCAGAGAAAATCAGAAACAACTGATCAAGGCCCTTGGAACACTGAGACAGGGGTGGGAACAGAAGGGAAAGCACTGTTTAATGGAGCGAGATAGGGTTTAGAGGTTCCTTTAACAGGGAAGGGATGCTGTTCTGACTCTAGTCACTTGAGGTGAGAGTGGACTGTTTAGTGCAGGGGTAGGGAACCTGCGGCTCTCCAGATGTTCAGGAACTACAATTCCCATCAGCCTCTGTCAGCATGTGCTGACAGAGGCTGATGGGAATTGTAGTTCCTGAACATCTGGAGAGCCGCAGGTTCCCTACCCCTGGTTTAGTGCAATAGGATGCACTTGGATAGAGATACCATATGCAGTCTTTCTGGGTGATTGGAAAGTTACTGGGCAGACTGAGGTCTCTGTTTTTAAAATGGTTGTCATGAGCCAGCCCCTGGATATTTACCAGGACACAGAGGACTCTGAGGCAGAACCTGAGGACACAGTGAAGCCAGAGTTGGCTTTTCCTGAGGAAGACCAGGCAGCAGAGCAAACGCCCAGTCCTTCCCTGCCTGATGACATACAAGTGGAGGAGCCTGCAGATCCTCCTAGGGAACCCAGGCTGTGTGCCTGGTTCTTTGTTAATTCCTAGAATGCTCCTCGGTTCTCCCGTGCCTTGATCTATTGGACTGTGACCTGACTACGCCTTGCCTACCGCCTCCTTTGACCTATTGGACTGTGACCTGACCACACTTGTGCTTCCCACCAGCTTTGCCCTGTATGGTCAGACCTGGCCATGCCCTTGCCTGCTGGCAGCACAAAGGTGCAGTGATCATCTCAAAGGTTCAAAACCCCGATGGGAACTTGGGACTCTCCACTATTAAATCTTTTTTAAAAATTATGTATACACACATACAATTCAGTGGTATAAAGTTGGTCCTGGACATTACCAGTTTACTCCCCCACTCCAGAGGCAGAGAGAGGGGAAACTGCGTCTGGGGCACACACACGCCTCGTGCTCCTGCTGTGGCGCTGCCCACCCCCACTCTGAAACGCCCCTGCCATGCCCCCTCCATGGCCCAGCCATGCCTCTGCAACTGCTCCGCCCAGGGCAGCACACCTCCCCTGCCCTGTTGGCGCTACACCACTGTCCCACCCCAAAATATTTTTCCTGTTTTGTTCAATCTCAGTTCTCCTCCTTGGGAAGAAAGGGCAGAAAAAAAGTCATAATCAGGTTTAACAAAGCAGGGGAGATGGTACCACAGGAACACTATCACAATGTATATCCAGAGTGGCTATCAGTAAATAGTGCCATGCCGGCATGCCAATAAAGAAACCCTGATTTGGCCCCTTTCACAGGTAAATTTAATGTTGTATTGAGGATGTATACTATGGGGAGACATTCTCCAATTAATCCCAAAATCAATAAGAGGACAGTGGAAGTATGTTATTGAAGGGGTGGGGGTGGGGGTTTCCTGCCAAAAATATTTTACCAGCTTCTTCACCCCCAAACTATATATTGTCCTGTATTTTATTCAGTGTTGGATAACATCATGTTGTCTGCTAGGATCAGATTGTACAAACAGGTGACCTGAGTTTGATATACTGTGGCCCTTTCTGCACGAACCCTCAAAACATTTTCAGTCACCCGTTACCACTGTTGATGTTTGCACCCACTCCTCAAAATGATTCCTGGCTGCCATTTTGTGATTTTCACACACACACACAGCTTTTTTTTAGTACGTTGTTGATTCCTGCTTTCTGAGCTTCACTGCTTCTTGCTGTGATTCTCTGCACCTTTTGTGCTGCATCCATTGAAGAATAGCCTCCCAAAATGGCAAACAACAGAAGGACTCCAACACTAAGAGATTGAGCACAGACAATGCAGCCAAGAAGAAAGTCCAGGGACTGCAGAGAGGTATGGGAAATGTCTTGAAGAGACCAAAAAAAATGTAGCTGTGTTTAAAATGTTTCAGGCAGAGAATCGTTTTAAAAGGGGATTCATTCAAAACATGTTGAGGCTGCAAAGATGAGAAATAAAGACTAGATGGTGACATTTTCTTCTAGGTTTCAAAGCAGTCTTTGCGTTTTAATATTTTTTTGCCAGCCCCTCAAAATACTGGGGGTACAAAATTTCTTTCAACGAACACAATTTATTACAAGGGTCACAACTTTATTTTATTATTTTTATAACTACACCACCAAAAAGAGAGATACAAACAAACAGACGAATAAAGCAAAGCATTGGACTAGATTACTGCAGGTCAGGCATTTGCCAAAACTACCTAAAGAAAAAAAAGCATTACTGTATATACTCGCGCATAAGTCGAGGTTTTCAGCCTTTTTTTAGGCTGAAAAATGCCCCCTTTGATTAAATACGGGTCCCACTTACCGGTAATTCTTGTGTGGTGTTCCCCCTGTCCTTTCTTCACTCTGTCCTGCCTTCTTCTCTGCCGCCCCTCTTTCAGCCACTTTCTGTGCTTAGTTTTCTGCTTCGCTCTCTCCTACCGGCTGGCAGGCCCCCTCACTAACTCACCCTTTTTTCCTTTTCCCGTAAGACTTGGTTCAGAGAAGATGCCTGTTGGGCAGCCTGTCTCTATGGTTTTCTTAAAAGGGCAATGCTCCAAAGATTGCTTAAGCAACCTTTGGAGCATCACCCCTTTAAGAAAATACAGAGACAGGCTGCCCAACAGGCAGCTTCTCTGAACCAAGTCTTACAGCCTGCCGGGGGAAAGAAAAAAATGGGTGAGTTAGTGACTGCTTTCTCTGCTTTGCTGTCTCCTGCCTTCTTCCCTGCCGCCCCCTTTCAGCCGCTTTCTGTGCCTCATTCTCCTCTGCCTTTTCCTCCACCACCTCCAATCCCGTTCACCCTCCAGGGCCTCTAGCTTATTCCCTCTCCCCAGACCCACCTCGCCCCTTCTTCAAAAGCCTCCCAAAGGCTTCTGGGGTGCTCCTTTCCCCCAACTGCAGCTCCTTTGCCAGCTCAGCGCTCCACCTTTCCATGGACCTTTCCCACCCTCGACTTATATGCAAGTCAATAAGGTTTCCCAATTCTTCAAGGCAAAATTAGGTGCCTCGATTTATATGCAGATCGACTTATACGTGAGTATATACGGTACTTTATTTCAGGAAAGCCAAGCAACAATGGTGAAGCTATTACTATTACTGTACATATTCTAAACAGCTGAGGATTTGGAATCCAAAAGTTAATTTCAAATTTCAAGACACATAAAAAACCTCAAAATAACACCTTTCCAAAAATTATTAATTCTGAGTTAGATTCCTGATTTATTAGATTTTCTCCACACTAAAACTGGAAATCTTCAGACACTAATTTGGATTCAGACAATGTGGTTCAGGCATTCTTCAATTATGAATAAAGGGCTGTGCTTTTCAAGTCAGGTTTTGTTCTTTTGTGGATACTGAAAATGAAATACATTTAGTGGAAGTTAAAAAGATCTATTGACTTGAGAGACAGTCTTTTGAACAGCTTGGTAAGATGGTGTATCTTAATAATGATTTAAAATTGATTCAGGAGTACATTGGAGGTGAACAGAATAGAAAAGCAGACTAACCCAAAGGTTTCCCTCTTATAAAAAATAGCATTTTTTAGTACTTTAAACTCAAGTCAACAAAAATTGGCTCAGGTGCTTGTGATCAATAAATACAAAGCTATGTTCATTTGTGCATTTGCAGCATAAAATTTTTAAAAATGTCCTACAGAAAAAAAAAATTCTTCAGTTCTTCTCAGATAAGAAACATATATTGCCTTTTAGTAATTATTAATTTTAAATGAAATTAAGTTCAAGCCAAAATGCTTCCATTTTGTTCCCTTGTGTTTAGCCAGAAAATGAGCAGGGACATTTTTCAGTGGAGGGGAAGAATCTACAAAAAGTTTGTCTACTTGGTGATAGCAGTGCACTTTCTACCATAATCATGCACTATCATCTTTACTTTTTCAGGAGTAGGGGAGAGCATCACACGAGTTCTTGCTTCTACTCCCCCATGATGCATGTTGGTCATGTACTGATATGTTGGGTATACTGGCTGAAGCTTCAAATAATAATAATAATAAGAGTTTGGATTTATATCCCCCCTTTATCTCCTGTAGGAGACTCAAAGGGGCTTACAATCTCCTTGCCCTTCTCCCTTCACAACAAACACCCTGTGAGGTGGATGGGGCTGAGAGAGCTCCGAGAAGCTGTGACTAGCCCAAGGTCACCCAGCTGGCATGTGTGGGAGTGTACAGGCTAATCTGAATTCCCCAGATAAGCCTCCACAGCTCAAGCGGCAGAGCAGGGAATCAAACCCGGTTCCTCCAGATTAGATACATGAGCTCTTAACCTCCTACGCCACTGCTGCTCCTCACTATCTAATACCACTATCTAATACCACTAGATGCATGTGGGGGGAAAGTGGCGTCTGGAGACTACACTCGTTCTGGGCACCCCCAGACCCCATATGCACTCAGGGGTGGGGCTCGGATGGGCACCACAGCACCCAACCGAGCCCTCCACCCGCTTCCCTGCTGCGGTGCATCCGGCCTCTCCCAGGGGATTGCACCGGTGGGTGTAGTGGTTAAGAGAAGGTTCACTCTAATCTAGAGAACCGGGTTTGATTCCCCACTCTGCCACTTGAGCTGTGGAGGCTTATCTGGTGAATCAGATTAGCTTGTGCACTCCAACACATGCCAGCTGGGTGACCCTGGGCTAGTCACAGTTCTTCGGAGCTCTCTCAGCCCCACCCACATCGAAGGGTGTTTGTTGTGAGGGGGAAGGGAAAGTAAGCCCCATTGAGTCTCCTTACAGGAGAGAAAGGGAAGGATATAAATCCAAACTCTTCTTCTTCTTCGCTAGCACAAAATACCTTTAAATATAAAGCTATGGCAAAAAAAATTGCCCAGTTTATCACTGAAAACCTGGAGTTCACAGGATATATTTTTCCTGCCCTCTCTCTTCTCTGAAAGAAAATATTCTGGGGCTATGGAAAATCTTAGCATCAACTATAGGGACGACAAATGGGAGATAGCATCAACAGACATCACTATCCTTGAGGATCAGTTTTTGTCCTACCACGGGAATATGTTCTGTTAGCACAAGAGTGGGGATAGGCAATTTCTAATAATTCTCCCTTCTTATCTTACAGTACATCTCATAACACCCCTAGGAATCTCTTGGCCAAACAGAAGAGCTTTCATGCTGCTTCTGAAAAGATTAGATTCAGCCCTCTAGGATTTCTAGATAATCAGAATTCTAAAAGCACATTCTACTGTCAGCCCATTTGTACTTTAAACATCCAACTCAAGAAGCAACTGCATGATTCTTCCATCAACTTGAGATAATACATATGTGTCCCATAATGTTCTGAAGGTTGCTACACCTGTCACATAAAGAAGTGGACCACTGCATAAATTATAGCATCAGAAAA
Organism: Sphaerodactylus townsendi; assembly: GCF_021028975.2. Taxonomy (NCBI): domain Eukaryota; kingdom Metazoa; phylum Chordata; class Lepidosauria; order Squamata; family Sphaerodactylidae; genus Sphaerodactylus; species Sphaerodactylus townsendi. The sequence goes on along the minus strand of NC_059428.1, from coordinate 54,951,086 downwards.
ACAAAATGGGCTCTAGAAGATAGAAGATTATACTAAACACTTATTAGCCTTTAAAGTGCAACAAGGCTACTGCTTATTTTGTTACATAAGACTAACAAGGCCACCCCTCTGGAATCTGAATGATACATGTAGTAACTCCACAATGCCTTGTATCAGAAAAGTTCAGAACTTTATTTTTAAAAAGGCAGGTGCTCGTCAGGGTCCTGCTGGACCATAACCAGCTACAGCCAGCAAACAGGTGAAAAATGAAACTAAAGAAAAGGCTTTTTACCCCTTAAAGGATTGTTAATATAACATAAAATACAAAAAAGGGAACACTAGCAATGTATTGTTGAAGGCTTTTGCGGCTGGATAAACAGGCTGTTGCTGGGTTTTTGGGCTGTAGTCTGGTGGTTTTAGCATCTGTTGCTGGTTTCTTCAGAGGCATTCCCTGGTAAGATGTGTTTCTTTCAATGGCACAAAGAAACACATCTTACCATGATATGCCTTTGAAGATGCTAGCCAAAGATGCAGGAATTAGGAGCTAAAACTACCACAGTCTGGAAAATCCACAACAGTATGAACATCACCAAATTTACAGATTCCCACAATATAACATCACTCTTCTTCTACACTTAATATATAGTGTTAATCTCCCTGGTGGTTACTCTCGCCACCACTGAGGACTAGTCATTTCTGAGTTTGTTTGTGACAGATCTTAACCCACATTGCCCTGGGGCTCCTGCTCACTAGTCATTTCTGATATATCGGGGTCCTGTGCATCTGCTTCTGACACCCCTGTGATGAAACTGGCTCTTCCTCAGTTGTCTCCAGGGCACCACCATCTCCCCAGTTTTCTCGCTCACCCTGCCCTGCTTCTGCCATCAATTCACTTGCTGTTTACTTCCATGATGTCCTGCAGATATGAGTAAGTTGTCTCTTAAATATCTGTCCTAAACACCTTAAATATCTGTCCTGGAACAGCCACAACAGAAATCAGAAGAACTTTAAGACCAAGAGAAACCCACAGGACTGAGGAGAAACAGCCCCCCACAGGAAAATTATTTCTACCATACCTCAAAGGAATCACAGATCAAATAGGGAAACTGATGAAAAAATATTACTTACAAAAAATCTTCAAACCTACCAGAAAAATACAGCAGATATTACACTCAGCAAAGGACAAGAGAGACCCCCTGACTTCTACAGAAGTTTATCACAAACCCTGCAGCTGTGGAAAAGTCTACATTGGAACTACAAAACGCAGCATTCAGGCTCGTATTAAGGAGCATGAAAGACACTGTCAGTTTAACCATCCTGAAAAATCTGCAGCAGTAGAACATGCTCTAAACAAAACTGGACATAACATTCTATTTGAAAACACTGAAATTATGGAAAATTCTGAAGGTTACTATGTCAGACTACACAGGGAGGCCACTGAAATCCATAAACACCAAGAAAACTTCAACAAGAAGGAAGAGACTCTGAGAATTAACAAAACTTGGCTACCAGTAATTAAAAACACCAGAATCAAAGGCCAAGGGCATGCTAGGTTCATGGGCAATGGACTCCACCCAGACACAGGGTATGCATTCACTAAGACCATTGCTGCTAAGGGAATGCAAATGTTAAAAACGCCACCCGCAATACAATATTATCAACCACACCTTTGCATAGCAAGTTTCACCCAAACACTTACTGATTGGTTTCCCATCCTGGGACATGGACAATATATACTCCATTAAAACATTCCCTTCTCACTGGACAGTGTATAACAGACTTCCCTCTGTGAAACGCCTTTGAAGATGCCAGCCACAGATGCAAGTAAAACATTAGGAACAAGATCGACCAGACCATGGCCACACAGCATGGAAACAACCAGTTGAATCCAGCCGTGAAAGCCTTCGACAATACATCCCCCTTTTTAGCTAACTTCCCAGGCCTGGACATACCAAGCTGATGTCTCAACCCATTAAACTGATGACCCACCATTAAGGTTAATGTCCTTCCCAGGAAGGGCCGGAAATCCCTTTGTCTAGGGAGATTTAGGATCACTCTGCATAAACGTGAGGGTCCATTTTTCCCAATGAGAAGCCCACTCCCCTAATAGACAGTGTTCAGTATCTTTAAGCAGCTCTCTGTGATAATGTTTCACAGTTAAGCATGGGTTGCTCAGTTCTGTTCATCAGACAATTCTCCTCCAAGTTCAGGTGACTGTAACTTTACTTGCCCCTCCCCATTTATTCCTTATCTATTCCAGATCTGTCTCCTCACAACTGTCTATATCCTAGGACTGTGTGTGTGTTCGCTGTTTTTCTTGTGTGCTTGTGTACCTCCATTTTTATCCCTTAATAAAAACTGTTACTGTTATCCACTCTCCTGTGTATTTCTATACAACAGCTGTCTCTCACATCAAGACCCCACATTGCCTGGCCTTTTGAAATGCCAAGATTCTGCTCCACTTAATTTCCCCACACAAAAAGGGAGAGACTTTCCACCACTTCGGGTAACAGTGGGTATGTGTCCAATACTATAATGTTCCATAAGATCCCAAAAGGTGGCCCCTGTAAAAGGTAGGGAACTGTGTGTAATCGAAACTTCAGGCAAAGATTTGTCTGAATTGTCACAATGTAGCCTCAGCAGTGACTGAAGGCATTATTCATACCTCCAATCGTTTTGTGTAAGCATCTATTACTATAATCAGCATTTTATTTCGAACTAGGCCTATAAAATCAGCACGCAATCGCATCCAGAGTTTATCTGATCATTCCCAGGGATGGGTTGGTGAAGCAGGAGGTGCCAGATTAGTTTATTGATAACAGGTATGGTAACCCAAGCCTGGCCCCAAACCGATCCACAGGTCACAACTTTAATTCTGGAACTGTGAGTTTCATATAGTTCAGTCAAAACCTGCTTTCTCAGCTTAACAGATACTAACATTCTACTCTCCAACATGAAGCATCCCACATGAAACCCCAATTCCAACTGTCCTAGGAAAAAAACACAGCTGCACAGTTTCATCCTGGATTCTGCTCTATCACCCATTCTGCACCTATCCCATAATGGGTGCCAACTGCACATCTCTGCAGGTTTCTTTGCCGATGCACTCAGCTGTCACAGTGTTCCACTATGCAATTCCACAAGTCAAAGAAAGTGTCCTGAGTGTTGTCAGGGAAGTCAGTCAATGACAAACTATTACTGGAAAATTTTAGGGAGACAGTTAACCCATCACCTGTTGTGCCTTGTCATGTTGGATATTAGTTTATAAAGCTGACACATCTAAAGTCATTAAGGATGTTCCTTGAGGAATGGTTAAACCCTCTATTTTTATTAATAGTCAGTGGAGTCCCTGATGTATGGGATGCTTTTGAAAATGGTTGCAAGTAAAAATCTATGCATTGTGCCAAGGGCTCCAACACTGACTCTACACTAGAAACAACTGGGCACTCAGGGTGTGCGGGGGGTGAGCCCTGTTGTGGATTTTGGGGAGACAATAAAACAGCAGGGTTCTGGGATATTCTTTAATAAGAAACTGAGGTTGGCTTATTGTATAACCATTGGATGTGGGGTCTTGTTCTAAAGAAAGATAAAATTCCCTGTTAGACCATCAATTTCCTTTAAAGTATCCATGACCCCTAAAGCACCTCCTTTATCAGCAGGTTTGAATTTTAAAGACTGATTTTTAGTTGGGTCCTGTATAATCTGGCAATGTGCCCAAGAAATATTATGCTTCAACAATTGCTTCTGTAGGGATTGCTCTGCTTTATCCATCTCTTTTATGTACTATATTTTCAAATGCAGATAAGGCTGGGATGTCACTATAAGAGGTAAACATAGATTTGGGTCAGAACTGAGTAATGACTAAGAGGTGTTTTGCTAGACCAAATCAAAGACAATTTGTATGGCCTTATGAGTGACCACATTAATATGTTTTATACCATTCCAATAAAACTGTAGGAAAACTAACAATTATTTATGGTATCCCTCATAAATGTAACAGTACATATCTTAATTACCATACAATCTTGGGATTTTTCCTAGTTCCATTTTAAAGATTTTGCACACAGCTGTGTTTGATTGTAGATAATAAAGGAAACTGGATCCTTCAAGGGAAATTATATGTTACTGAAAATTTTCTAACTAAAGGAGCATCTGTGGCTTAAAGTCTCTTATTCTGTCATATCAATTTAAATTTAAAAGCAAAAAGGGGAAAAAGTTTCAACTGGCAAGAATGTTTATTAAAAATTAAAGTCATTCTTCTGTAGTGTCTCTCATTTGAATATATTATAAACCATATGTGCAGGACTAACTTTTTGGAGAGGAAGAATTAATTAAAACAACAGCATGCCACTGGTGTTCCTACACATGTCCCAAAATACCTTCCTCTCATTTTTTAAAAAAGACAGCACCATTCTACAATTAAAAAGATATATTAACTAAATTGTTTGTTGCAGTGTACAAGCAACAAAACATGACATATGTGTATGTGGCATTACACATACATATACATAACTGTGTGCAAACAAATTACTTCGTATGTACCATAATAATATCAGGATTTTTAAAGGTTGAGATTCACAGATCATAAGTTTGTTTTGTTTCTCAAAAATCATCAGAGCTCATCAAGGAAAGCACAGGTGGATAAGCCATACATGGACTAATATAGCCCCACTTCAAGAATATGAGCATACAAACACACCAGCAGCAAAAGTGAGAATTGCAAGAAATCGATAGTACTATATTTTGCTCCAGTTTCCCATTCTGCAGCATGAGAGTTACCTGACTATTGCGCAGAATTTTATATTTCCAGACGAACTGCTGAAACATTTTTGAAACCTCAAACATGCTGGTGCCAAATAGAATCTGCATTATACCATAAACATATTTTAAATGTATTAAATGTATTGTTTTGCCAACAGTATGACTGTCCTGATGCATTCTAATTTCAAAACAACATAATTTAACATGACAGTAACAAAGGCCCATTATATCCCCAGAGAAAACCTATCTGCACCCACCTCCAGCTATCATACAAGACCAGATCATGACATTTGTCACCCAAGTAAGTCTGTGATACAATGGTAATCTATTGCCTTTCTCGCCTGTGTGTGATAGAGAGGAAAATAAGTTCCAGTGTCAGAACTGCTAGAGCTTGCCTTCTTCCATGGGGCAGTAGAGATGTGGGTAGAGAGGAAGATGACTGGCTGTTGCTAACCCAGCCTGTGCTACCAGAGAGAAGGTGAGCCTGACAAAGCTCCCCTTCCCCCTCACTGTAATATATATCATAGGTTCCATCACTTTCCCATGTCAAATGCTGTGGCTGGTAATTGATTATCCTTTATGCAGAAGAGTACACAGAAATGCCCCCTCCACCTTATCTTTGCAGCGGCACACTAGAACTCAGGAGTAAAGCAAAACTTCCTGGAAACAGCAAAAGATGTGGAACTAGGTAAAACCAGGCCCATCAAGTTCCACTATGCTGCTGCCTTCCTCAAATTTTAGTGCTCCAAGCAGCTGCTTGGCTGACTCTTGTAGTGAGCTGTTCCTGACATTAATTGTCTCATCCCTTCCCTCTGTTTACAAAGGGATGAGGGGTGGCTGTGACCCTAAAAAAAAGAAGAGGAGAGAACACATCCTGTTCAAATCTTTTTTAAACAAGCTTTTTCAACAAGCTTTCAACAAGTGAGATTGTGTGGGCCGGGACTATGAGTGTAAAGGAAAAGGGATGCATCAAAATACATACACAAATCGAACTTCACAAACTGCATTCAGCAGCAACAATGAAATTCAGCAAAAATGATCTTGAAGAAAATGAAAATATGTGATTAAGCAACTGTTAGGCACATGCGCGCGCGCACTTGCACACACACACAAATACACAAATAGAAAAGCACCTCCAAGAATACTTATACGTACTTGCCATAGTCAAAAAGCCGACTGTCCCAAAGTGAATGTGTTCCTCTAGGACCAGAGTGGAAAAAAGCTGAATCTGTGCCATCAAATTTGTTCAGACCATCTTCTGAATTGCTTGATGCGTGACTATGTACAACATCCAACAGGACCACAATCCCCATTGAATGGGCAACATCAATGAGTTCCTTCAAATCATCTGGTGGTCCATAACGGCTAAAATGTACAAATATTTCAAATTACAAATGCAAGAAATATTCCTAATATTATAACAGTACATATTTCTATTATATTTACTAATAAAAGGGCAAACATGGGATGACAAAAGACCCATAGCAAGAGATAAGTCATAGGCTCTAACTCATAATATATTTTATATCTCTAATTAGAGGATCTTAGGTAGCAAGGCATAGGACTTCTTCCTATGATCTACAAAAGCTGTCACAGAGGATACAATGCTAGATTAGATGGACCAATAGCAATTACGCTACTTATGTAGTATGTTGATACACTACATACTTTTGAGACAGAGGTCTGACAAAAAAGAAAAGCTTGTTTGAAAAAGAGGCTTGCCAGATAGCCTTAGGCAAATAAACTCATCGTGCCTCAGATCTGTATAATCCTACTTGAGAATGAGTGAGAAAGATGGACCATAAATAAATCTACAAAAAACTAAAGTCTATATACAGCATGAGAGGTTGAGGATGGCTATGAAAAACTGTACTCCCGCCAAAGAAACAAATTTTTAAAAGACAAATTTTAACTAGCATCACTTCTCAGTCATTTCTGAAGGAAATTATATCCTAATCCATATTGAGCAACCAAACAAATGAACTTTGAATTGACTGGTTCATTTTGAGTTTCCTCTACTGCAGTGACATAAGATGTTTAACTAAAATGTATTATTGAAAGAATCTAGAAATGCCATTAAGCTTTTTAAAAAGTGGCAGGCCAAGCCCACACACATACCTGATGGCAAAGACAAAAACCCTGATCTAAAATGTTAATGATGTAACAAGATACTCTTGATTATAAATGCAAAGAAGAAACAGACTACGACACAAACTATGACACTATGAATATGCTTAAGGAATACAGTGGAACCTCGGTTTTCGTTGGTAATCCGTCCAAAAACAATCAATGAAAACCGAAACCGATGAAAACTGAGGCAAGCTTTTCCATAGGAATCAATGTAAATCCAATTAATCCATTCTAGGCACTCCAAAAAACATACCAAAAACACATTTTTGGTGAATAGTGTTTAATGCTGAAAACAGTAACAAACAATAACACTAGGACCAGCTTCAGAGCCAGTGGACCAATGTCGCACCAGAAAGCTGTCCCAAGAGGTCTGTTTCTGATGCCTCTTTAAGATTTGTCTGAAATGGGACAAGACATTGTCATTAAACAAGTTGCAGACACGGCCTGCAACAGCTTTGTCCGGGTGATTTTTCTCCACAAACCCCTGCACCTTACTGCAAATTGATGAAAACCGAGGCAAATTAATGAAAACCGAGACAAATTTTTCACTGAAAAAATCAATGAAAACCGAAACTGATGAAAACCGAAGGCAATGAAAACCGAGGTTCCACTGTACTTCCCTGCATAGAATAGAGGAACAAAGTACTTTATTTAAAAGTGAATGCTGCTTTATATTTAAGCTCTAATATTAAAAATAACTCAAGAAATTCTTAAATCTATCCTGTGTTGTCACCAAGCTGTTGCTCAGCATGACTCTGGACACTGACAGCAGCCTCCCAGAGGCTGAACCAATCTACCCAGAGCCCCACTCCCCATCTATCACAGAGACTACGGAAAACCATGGAAACTGGCAGAATCCAACAGGATAAACCAACCCTGAAAGAGAATGATCCTGATATGGAGGAGTAGCAGCATCCCAGTCAGAAGAGATGGTGACACCATTAGCTAGAGCTGCAGGAGCAGTATTGGCCATGGATAGTCCCTAAACGGTCCTACTAGCCAGGACTACTCAACCCAGGATCGGAGGCCAATGAATACCCCTACTTATCTGGCCCTGGCCTTATCAGACTAAAAGAACAGGCTGAAACATGCATCTTCTTTAAGAAAAACTGGACTTCTTATGGAATCCTTTAAGCAAGGACAATTGTTCTTTTAGTTGACATTAATCTAGTGTGTGAAAAAGGTATGTAAATGTCTTAGGAAAATGAGCATATAAATTCAGATTAATAAGGACTCATGCCTGAGCACCTCTCCCTGTTGCTAATAGTCACCCAAAGCAATAAAGTCCCCTTCCAGTTTTAGGGGACTAGACAGATGGATATTGATGTATTTATTTACAAAACAAAGGGTTCCCTTCCATGCCCTAAGGTCCCTCTAATATGCCTTGCTGCAGTCTTCTCCCCCCCCCCTTTTTTTACATGAAATACACTTTAATATAGGGTACTGAAGTTCTCCAAGTGACTAGCATGTGGTTCTATCCAAACAAAAATCGAAAGGTTCGTCTGTCAATTAATGATCTATAGAAATATGTATGTTCTTCCATTACATGCCTCCTTTCAGTGATGAAGAAAAAAACTGGTTGAGTACGTTTCACAAAGGAAAGGTCAAAGTTGATATTTTAAAAACTTTGCACACAACTTATCATGCAACTCACACTGCAAGGGTTACAATAGTACACATATACAGAATAATGGGTCTTAGGAGAGCAGAAACAAGTATTCTCAGGTGATAAAATGAATGATCACTGTATTAATAGTTCAGAAACAGCTGATTACAAAGAAACCGAGCTCCTAAGATACCCTTTAAACATCATATTGGCACCACGGGAACTGCTTTGCTCTACCTTCTTTCCACTGCATTACTGTACTGTTTAAAGTTCTGCAATCAATAGGTCTTAACATGAAATCCATTAAAGGAAACTTATATAATACAATAGTCGAGAGCTCTATAATGAAAACTAGTATAAAATCCCAACAAAATCTGCTTGGTGGTGTACAATTCACCTAAATTAGGACACAGGAACAGATTAGGAAGGGAAAAGAAGAAAACAGAAGAAGCAGCTATGTTTATCTCAGTTGATATACATGTTTCTAGGTGTGTGCAGTAGTGTCAAAATCTTAAATTCAGAATGAGATACAGTTATCTCAGGACTGTAGAAACACAGAATGAATGAGAGAAATTTCAGAGCTGAAAAACAGCGCCTGAACACCTGGTATAGCGCCTGTTATAGTCTAAAATCTACAATATAAAGGGAAGTCCACATATAGATTGTAAGGAGGGCATAATATTCCTTCTATGCAATTTTGGCTGTTAAAACTTTCAGGCAGTTTGCTATTTGAGACCAGGATAGGGAAAGGTAAAACAAAACTTTAGGAAAAAAGGCAAAACCATTTAAATGATAACTTATAACATACCTTGAGGCTGCAAAAAAACTTGTGACCTGATAACCAAAAGAGGCATAATACGCATGTTCCATAATAGCCATCAATTGAATGCAGTTATAGCCTGTATTTAAAAGAGAACATGGAAAAGTCAGCAAAAATGTCTTTCTTTCTTTCTTTCTTTCTTTCTTTCTTTCTTTCTTTCTTTCTTTCTTTCTTTCTTTCTTTCTTTCTTTCTTGTCCTAATTACTAATTATTGCTTATATGTGGGTGGGAGTGGGTAATGCTTCATTTAGTAAAAAGTATAATTTAGACAATATATTATTCTTCCTGAAAAGCTTGCAGGAAGAATGCCTTCCCCAACCAAACTGGGAAGATCAATTTCTCAAGTGATCCCCTAGGTCTACTGAAATATTGGCCTTTTAAGAAGTGATACTGATATGCAAATATAATCTTAATTTGACTTCAGAATATTAACTATGCCAATCTGCATGTCCTGAACTTCAACTGCACTTTTGATATTTACAATGTTGATCGTAAAGGGGGAGGGGGGGATAAATGACTTCTAACTACACACAAGCGAAAATCTTGTGCTTCCCTTAATGTTTCAAAGATATTCCATTTCTATCTAATCGTTAACATATTTTTCTCCAAATTCATTTCCCTGAAGGAATCTCTCTAAAAGAACTAACATTAAAGCAATGGAATTTTACTTTGAAGCACACTGAAGGCGCTCAGGACCAAAAGAAAAGGAGAACCTTTCTTTTTGTCCCTTATCCAACCCAAAATGTTCCTCTGTGATATTAAATGAAAGAAATCTGAAGGGAAAAGAACAGTTTAATGATGAAACCACAGCACTTAAAGCAAATCTTTTACTAAGCTAACTTTTATGTCAGCAAATAAATGCCCCTTCAGCCACCATGCAAGGATTACTGCCAAAGGATAACCTTCAGATATGTTTGATAGTCTGTAGAGGCCACAATTTCTCTCAGTTTTAACTAAAATTGTTGGCTTGTCATTTAACCTGTTCAACAACAAATGTTTAACATTGTTTATTTCACCTAGCAATAATGCCATTTTTCTTACAGTTTGTCATTAAATTAAAATAAGAACCAAGAGACGAAGGTCATCTGCTCAATTACTTAAGCAGGAATCCTTTAAAAAAAACCCACGTTCCTGGGAGTAAGTAATTGAATAATATGGGGCTATCTTGTATGTAGCCCTGCAAAGGATTGTTTTTGTAGGCTGCAATCACAAACTTACTAAATCCTGAGACTTACTTCTATGTAAACATAGATGGGATTGCATTACACCAGAACATTATAGTCATTTTACAACTAATTATATAGTTCTCAGCATCGTTTTTGTCCATAGGATATACCATTTTTTCAACTATGACAAATCTTTACGTTTTATTTGACACATGCATAGTTTCTTTTTAGCACTGAGTTAAAATGTCCCAAAATAATAGAAGCAGAAGAGAGATCTAATTGGCAACTGTAGGGTTGCTAGGCAACCGTAACAATATTGTCAACCTTCAAACCCTGGTTTGTGCCAGTAAGTTGCAGGGAGGGGATCAGCCCTCTCCAAGGATATATCCGGGGATATCCAAGTCCACCTCTTGCCCTGGAGGGAGGACTCATTGGATCAGGCCCTGCTGTAACCACTGGGCTACTAGCTACAATGGAATCTGTGCAACTCACTCAGGTGTAGTGGATACAGAATATGTGATGCCTCACACAACTCTACTGGGCCCAACAGCAACCTCCACATTACTTGTACAACTTGGCTGGGTCCAGCAGTGCCACCACACAAATCACCTGAAATATTATCTAGCATATTTTTCAGTTTTGTCAAACTTTTCCTAGAAAGAGACTGCCAGGAGAAAGAAAGATGGGAACGTTGACAACCAGTGCACCCCAGACTGTTGTACTAGGATCGGAGATATTCTGTTCCTACCTCCTCACTCTATGGAGGTTTGCTGTGTAACCTAGGCAAACTCAGCCCTATCGATCACTCAGTGTTAGTGTGAAAATAAAATGGAGGGGAGGAGGAAGATGTATACTGTTTGTGTCCCCATTGTGAAGGAAGTGGGGTATAAATGAAGTAAATAATAATAAATAAAGCTGAAAACTGGGGAGGGAGATAAAAGAAAGATTGGTTGGAAATGAGAAAGAAAGAATGAAGCATGCCAAGAGGAGCAAAAAAGGAAAAGTGTGGAGAAGGTAAAGAAAATACATAGAAAATGAAGTGATCCCTGCAAGTTTTTATGAGTGTCACACTTGTATTTTAATATTGTACAAGTAAGAAATGCTTCCAGAAGATAGTTTCAGAGGGTAGTCAAGAGTTTCGCAATATAAGCTCTTGGAAGTCAAAACTCTGACTCTCAAAACTTTATACCCCAATAATTTTGTTGGTTTCTAATGTGTCACAGGACTCAAATCTAGAACTTTCAAAGGAATTGTTTTAAAACTCTGTCTACAGTTAGGATGTGGACACAGGAAACTACATAGCCCCTTTTATGTATTGTGCGTGTATACAGGCGTAAACACAAAAGCATTCCATACGATTATTACTAAATATTATATAACCTCCTTTCTATCTGAGACTCAAAAACACACATATAAAAGTATTTGATATTTTTTTTGTGACTTTGCAGCAACTATGTGATGTAATTCCATCACAACCAGGAACTCTATTTCTAGATATTGTACACCACAAACGATCTAAAAACTAAAAAAACAAAAACCTCTGGTCCACAAGTGGTCTTCATGGCCTTTTAAAAAATTTAAAGTAAGGGCATTATTTCATATTTAAAGTAAGACCATTACTTCATTGGAAAAGAATATTCAGTATACTAAAATGAACGGCTACAGTGCATTCAATATCAAAATGGAGACAATTCAGAGACTCTTGAAATGACTAGTTCTAATAAAAGCACAGCATTAAAAATTTATCTCGGAAGAAGCCTCAGATATTACTTACCAAGATCCTTGACTTTCGGAAGTACATTGTGTGTGAAGTTCTTATATGAAGCTATTTTCCCTTCAGGGGACGCAATTCCCACATGAGATTCATAGATCCTTAAGCTTTTAGGCTTCTTAGGAACAGGATGCCTCCGCTATACAATGGGAAATGGTTTGGGAATAAAATCTGAGAAGCTCTCAGATATATTAGACAAGAATTGGTAAGCCAAGTTAAAATCTCAACCAGCACACTCACTTTTAGGTAAATGCTAGAGTAGCACATAATATGACAAAACTGGGAAGGTAAGAAATACACTAGACTTCAAATTGATGCAGCCTGTGTAACTCTCCTTCACAAATTCGCTTTGGACATGGCAGTCTTTGCAGCCAGCCAGAAGTCAAAGCATTCACATATTTTGTTTGCATCTCGGGATGTTTTACCGTCCCTCAGAGAGGTTCATAAACTGCAATGTTTCAATGTGATCCATTTCTTGTTACTTTAAAACTATGTTCTCTCCTGTCAGAGAATCTTTTCCATATTACTTTGTCCTATTATGTTGCAAAGTATTTTGTGGTACAAGGTAATGTGCATTCTCAATTCACAAATGATACTGGACTCTCCACTGTCCTGTTCAAACTGAACTGTGTACCCTGAAACATACACAATGCTCCTAAATGGCTGCAAACTTCATGGGAAAAGCAATGGTGGCACCACCCACCATTTTCACCCTTCTCACTGAACAAGCTGTGTTAAGCTTCTGGGAAGCTCAAGGTTAAAAACTGGTGCATTAAAAACAAAGAATGGAGTTTGTCAATTTCATTACTGTTATCCATAACGACTATTATTACTTAAAGTGCTTTTTATTGGGGATGTGTAAAAGGGGAGGAATACCATTAATATCTACCATTAAATCCGAAGGTTGGACTGATTAGAATATATAGCAGTACAGAAATAACACCATGAAATAATATTCTATGTTTTGCATAATAGCTAAATTGTAATTGCCAGGGACAGATAAAAGTCAGCAATGTCTACATATAAAGTCTACTCATAGCCTTTAGCTAGGACAAAGATTGTGGTTGGGAGGAGGAGGGAGCAAAAGTCCCTGGACAACTGTGCCCAGCATTGGCTCAGACTGGTGGCTCTAATGCTGCTTGATGCGGTCAGCCCTCATTTGGCCAGCTATACGTCAGGCAGCAGGCCTGCAGACCTGATGGCCAGGCTTCAGTTTAGTCCATACCACAAGTTTAAAAGAAGGGAGATAGAGGCAGACTGAGCATTCAGAGATGTGAGCCAGCATTCCTTCCATCTATTTCTCCTGGCAGGCACCATCCCCCACAACCCCAGTGAGGAAATGCTGTGAGGAGATCCCCCAAAATCCAAGGCCCCTTCCGCACACGCAAAACAATGTGTTTTCAAACCACTTTCACATCTGTTTGCAAGTGGATTTTGCCATTCCGCACAGCTTCAAAGAGCACTGAAAGCAGTTTGAAAGTGCATTATTTTGCATGTGCGGAACGAGCCCAAGTGAAGAAGCCCAGCATACAAGTCACCTGACTGTCTGTTATACCTGAGAGATGGAAGATTAGGTTTGTTGGAGTGGATTATGTCTTGAGGTCTAGCAAACAAAGCCAGCTGCTGCCCAGCGATAAAATTGTGGAGGTGGGGTTTTTTGTTCCACAGCAGTAAGAGTTGCTTTGAAAGGCAGAGAGGGAATTAGTTACTCATTACAAAATGCCTAAGGAGAAGCTCCTTCCAACTATATTGTTGAACTTTGGCAGTCAGCTCCACATTGTACAGTACAGGCAGAATGGTATAGTTCAGGGGTCTGCAACCTGTGGCTCTCCAGATGTTCATGAATTACAATTCCCATCAGCCCCTAACAGCATGGCCAATTGGCCATGCTGTCAAGGGCTGATGGGAATTGTAGTTCATGAACATCTGGAGAGCCACAGGTTGCAGACCCCTGGTATAGTTGAATTCACAGCCCATGAGAAGTAAGTTGCAGGATTGGGGCAGAGTAAATGGTATGTAGAGCTCAGAGTCTGCATGACCCTAAAAAGAAAGGCTCTTGGGGGATGTACATGAATGCTACCTTCAGTGCTGGCATACTGACCTCATCCCCAAGATGGTGGTACACCAACTTCTTTGTAGCCAGTCCCAAGACTAGATCTCTTTCTTTGGTTATCCCCAACAGGTGTGTGTGGGGGTGGGGGTTTGCTATTAGCAGTTGGACTGTCATCTGCACTTTATCCTACACTGCACCAAACCCTGAGAAACTTGTAATCATTAAAGTTGCAGTCTAATTTTCTCCAATCTAGTGCACCTATGTCATTCTTTTCTCCATCCCCTTTAAGTCATTCCTCACACTGGACCTAAGAGTAGATTACTAAAGTGTGGAATATTTCTAAGTTGTCAAAGTTTACTCCTCAAAGTATATGTATGTGCATGTGTTTTGAATTATTAACTTTGAATTACCAAGGTGTCAAAGCTTACTCCTCTAAGTATATGTCTGTATGTATGTTTTGAATTACTAAATGCTAAAGTCTCCACCGCCTTTCCTGCCATACATCTAAATTTTTAAGATTAGCTTACTCTGTATGGGATTGGTGGCTCCCAGTGTATCCAGTCATAAGTCACATTGGTACCTTGACGAGCTACATATCTTGCCCAAGGAGAAATGCGATAAAGAATCTCTCCAGTTTGGCTTCGTATCACTACCTAGATATAAAAACAAAAAACAAAACAAAAAACACATTAAAATAAGACACTAAACAAATAGAATAACCAGCACTCCTGCATCTTGTTTCATGTCTCCTCCAGTAAAACATATGCATACAAAATATTCAATACGATATTGTTACACTGTGTGTTTCCCCACACCACAGATAATAGCTGATGAAGTATAGAAGGAATGGGAGAACTCACAATACATGACTTAATCTACCGGTATACGTCCTGTATTATTAAATGCTACTAGACTAAAAGGAGGAGGAAGAGAATCCAAAATGCATAGTCCTATCCAACGAATAGACTACAAAATTGCAATGTGCAATGGTTTAACTATTTATCACCTTCTTTCAAATCACAATGAAAACAATTGAAATCAGCAGACAGAACATGAACATCTCCTATACTGACTTGTACAGTAATGGCCAAAGCCTAGTCTGAGAATGTTTTTAGGGACCGAATATATTACAGTTGCCACAGTGATGCTGCCCAAAACTGTCTTTCCACAGACAGAGATCCCTTCCATGTCACAGACTTATTATAATATCTGCCAAAAGCATACTGTGAGAGGAGAAGCCTGGGTAGTAAATAGTTCTATACCCAACAAATGGAGTGCTATTCACTCAACTACTGAAGGACCATTTTTGGCAGCATTTGTTTCCCTGGTGATCACTAACACAACCTAGAATTGGAAAATCTTATATCCAAAGAACAGAACAGCAAATTAAAACAAATCATGTTGTTTAAAGACACTCAATCATTGCCATTTCTCATTTCATCTATTTCCCAAAATACTGAGAACAGCTTCTCCACTAGATTCCTTGTACGCTAAATACAAAACAACAGAAGGACTCTGAGAGATCTAAGTTTCTCTTGACCTCTGCCAAAGAACTGTCTTTAATAGCTTGTCATCATGAAATGTTTTAATTGACTATGTCGTTCTTTTGTGTTGTACACCGCCCAGAGCCCTTCAGGGATGGGGCGGTATAAAAATCAATCAATCAATCAATCAATCAATCAATCAATCAATCAATCAATCAATAAATAAATAAATAAATAAATAAATACCTTTCTATTTGTTCAAACAATGAGAATGGAGGCTCTTGAGTAAGAGCAACACCATGAGCTTCTCCCAGAGGTATGTAGTAATGATCCACCTAATTACTATGACAATTTAGAATCTCAAGAGAGGGACATGCAAGACCTTGTGAGGGAAGGGAAAGCACACATTGACACCACTGGTAGTTTCCTCTTCTCTTGTTCACCCTATCAAAAAACCAACATCACTTACTTTCTCCCTGGAACTTTCTGGTCAGTGATTGTCCCTTTCCTCCACCCTGGTCACTGTTGCTTGCTTTTTTCCTCCCCTTTCCCTTTACTGCTTTCTATTCCTATCCTCTCCCATTTCACATATTTTTCATAATGTGTGGTTGTACGAGGTTGCTAGGCAACTGATAGGAACACACATCATTATCTTTGGAGGGGTTAATCTCTGTTGTTTTCCCCAATTTGTTTTTTTTTGGGGGGGGCGCATTATAAGATTTACAGAAACATCTCCCTTTTATGCATCTGGTCACACTGTGCAGATTTATTTTCATTATGAACTCTTACATCAGGCGTCCGCAACATGGCACCTGTGGGTGCCATGGTGCTTGCCAAGATTTCTTCTGGTTCCCACCAACTGTTTTTAGGAAGCCCCACTGAATAGACCTTAGTAGGATTCTGAGTAAACCTGATTAGCACTGTTCTTTTAGGGTCTACTCCTTAGGCCCACTCATTGTAGCACTATTTAGTAACGCTTCAAGGATCCACAGTCCAGTGATCTTATTCCCTCCTCCCTCCCACATGCACACCTTTTCTAGAGCAATGGAGCAGCAGTTCTGGCACTTGATAAGGCATGTGCAGTGGGGAGGGGAGGGGGAGACCAAGCTCCTCAGTCCCATTGAACTGTTTGCAACATTTTAAAATGACTTTACCATGGTGGTATCATCCTCGTGTGGTAGTCACATCTACTTTCGCCCTTTAACACTTAAGCTTTCCACTTTGAAAAACTGAAATGACAAGGGTCCTGAGGAAGATGTAACTTGGGTGACGAGTACCTCTATTAGAATATATATGTTAATCATTTCTATATGATATTTATATAGTACTTTTTGGCACAAAAACATTATTTATTAATGGACCTGGCAGCAACTACTTGCCCTCTCTCCAACTGAGTGGGGGAAATTGCCCTCTTTCTTCAAGGCATTTAGCAGGTGCTAGGGTACAGTTATCTGGAAGTGGGTCTACCTATAAACATAAGTTGTAAAATTTGCACAACATGGTCAGCCCTTACCTAGTTTGGAATACTAAAAGAACTGCCTTTTAACAGTTCCAAACAGGCTGCAAGCAAATAACTTACTGTTTTTGGCCAGTACTGAACAGCCTTACTAGTCTTTAACTAATTTGTACATAAATCTTCTCTTCCAGTTAATAAGTCCTCTTTGAAAGTCAGATGGTTTAGTATTAATGTTGAGTAGAGTAGTGGCAAAGTTTGCAGATGATACCAAATTATTTAGGATCATGAAAACCAAAGTGGATTTTGAAGAGCTACAGGAGGCTCTATCTAAATTGGGTGAATAGGTTAACAATATAGCAAATGAAGTTCGGTGTAAGGAATTAAGTGCACACTGATGTTCACTGGAACAAAAATCCCTTAACTTTAAATAAATGCTGATGGGTTCTGAACTGACTGAAACCAAAATGGAAAGAAAGTTTTATACTGGATAGCTCAATGAAAATGTTGATTCTGTGCAGCAGCAGTAAAAGGGGAAATTCCACAATGGAGAGAGGGATTGAGAAAAAACAGCAAATATTGCAGTGGTCTTGTATAAAGGAACAGTACACCAACATTTGGAATATTGTGTACAGTTCTGGTTGCCATGCCTCAAAAATGATACTTTAGACATGGAAAAAGTAGAGAAGATGGTAATCAGGATGATTAAGAGAATGAAACAACTTTCCTAAAAGGAAAGGCTGAAGATTCTTGGAATTTATAATATAGAAAAAAATAGAATAGGTTAAGGGGGGCATGAGAGAGATTTGTAAAATTATGTATGGGGTACAGAAAGTGGATAGAGAAGCTTTTTCTCCTTCCCTCCCACATGGCTACTAAAGTACTTGGCCACCCCTGATATTCAAAAATTAGGATTATTTCTGAGCAGCCTCTAAAAGCTGCATTGTTGATGTGGCAAACTTCTGTTTTATTGTGATTTTTTCCTTAAAATTATCTATAGAGTATGGCTTATGGACTACTAAACTTGAAGAAACTTGAATTTCCCCCACTCCCATAATACTGGAACTTAGGGGTACTCAGTGGTGCAGGACAGAAACAAGTTAATACTTTACTCAATAAGTAATTAAATTATGGAATTCACTCTTAGTAAAGGTAGTGATGGTCATGATCCTAGATCCATGGTGGCGAACCTACGACACGCCAAATGTTCATGGACTACAATTCCCATCAGCCCCTGCCATGCAATTGTAGTCCATGAACCTACGGCACTCCAAATGTTCATGGACTACAGTTCCCATCAGCCCCTGCCATGCAATTGTAGTTCATGAACATCTGGAGTGCCGTAGGTTTGCCACCACTGTCCTAGACAAATTTAAAAAGTTAGACAGATTCTGGATAGCTCCATCAATGGCTACTAGCAGTGGTAAGCAAAGGGAACCTCCATATTGTTTCCATATTGTAAACTCCATAATGTAGTGTTTACATTATAGCATTCAGCCAGTGTTAGAGTCAGTTTAATTTAGCTTGGGTGTAAGTTAGTTTGGTAGAATGTGCTTCTGTTAGTAAACTAGGCTTCCTGTGCTAACACAACTGTAGTGACGGGGGGTGGGGTTAGTTTCTGGGTTGATACTTGTAGAGTATTCTGGAAAGAGAAAGTCGCCATCTACTTATTATGTTTTGTTTATGTTGCTAGGGATGTTATGATGTTGATGTTGTTGAAATGTTAAAATGTTGCTCTGTTATTCCATGATGTTATGATTATTGATGTCTTGGTTTATATAACATTTTGATATGATGTTGATGCTTTTGTTATAACCCTATGTTTGAAAGGTTATATTTATTGTAGTTAGAATGTTTAATTGTAATATGATTGACATTTATTTCATGTTGTTGATAGTATGTTCTTTGATGTTTGTTGCCTATTATTATGATTACTGTATTGCTATTGCAGTGTTGTTCACCGCCCTGAGTCCTTCGGGGGATGGTGGCATACAAATCTAATAAACCATAAACCGTATTAAGAGACTTCGGCCTCTATGCCCTGCTAGTTGGACAACTGTTCAGCCACTGTGTGAAACAAGATGCTGGACTAGCTGAACCACCGTTTTGATTCAGCAAGGCTCTTCTTAGGGTTTTTATGCTTTGGTTACCAAGCACTGGGACAAATGACTCAGAAAATTATGTATGATGGTTTTATTAAACTTCACAAGCTGGCTCTTCTTGGATAATATCTAGTATCCATATTTTACTTGCTGTAACTCCCCCTTTTCCAGAAGAGGCACTCAAATTAATGTGTACATTCTTATTGTCCAAAAGACAGTCCCAAACCACTGTGCTCTGTTTACAGATTCAGCTAAATCTTTCTTTCTTCCAGCAAATGCCTTTGCTTAAATATTGTCTGCTAAAAAGTGTGGTGGCAATGTGAGTTAATCCATCGGAGTCGGTGCAGTTACAGAAATCTCAGCTCCGTGTAGAGCCAGTAGAATGAAAGCATAATGGTAGTATGTGTGTCCAGGAATCCAGCATTCCAAATCAACTCCAAAAGAGATGGATCAAGTGAATCATGAAATAGAAATGATTATTAAGGGAACAAAGTTTTAAAGTTGAGGAAGCTCATTTTGTCATTTGGAGGTAATTTGAAAAGGGCAATGTCTTTCTTTGAATGCAAGCGAAACGGAGTCCGACTGGGTGGCCAGAGGCACTTTAAAACATCAGCAATATGTATTGTAGCTTACTATTCCATGATTTAATATCACCTGTAATGTCATACCTGCATAGATAAAGGCACACGAACCACTATATTCCATATATTCAGAAACATTACAGCAACCATTTTAGTACCACTTAAATTCCATGCCATGTGATGGTTACTCTCATGTGGTGAGCACAGGATGAATAACTTACAGAAAGAAAAAAAATCATCCCAGTTCTTCCTATTTCCTTTATTTCCTTAGAAATAAGCAGCAAAATCCAGAACTTTACAATCTATTTTGAAAATAAAGAACTTTATCTTTATACATATTGAGCAAGAAAGTCTTGGTACTTAAAAAAATGGAACTCTTTAATTTAAATAAGATTTGCACAGGAAAAAAGATCATCCCAAGGGATTTGCCCCCACGTGTACTTTGACGAATTAATGATTAGTCAGTTACCACCTGTATTATACCATCATAGGATCTTATTAAATTTATAATTACATCCTTAGTACCCCTGGATTCCTCTTGCAAAATGTTATGTAGAGGCATGCATGTATTCCCTAGGGTGTCCTTTACACAGCTCTAGTAGAATTAAAAAGGAACAATATATCTAACAGAAGTAATTAATTTTGTTTAATGTAAGCATTTTTATTTTAGAACAATTTCTCTATTGGCAATTATGCAGCAATATAGTAGACCTCTCAGCAAAACAGAAAGAATGCATTGATCCACTGTAATAGTTTGTTAATGCTGTGTAAGGTACTGTCTCTGAAAAAAGAACAGATTTTTTTAAAAAACATGCCAAAACAAAGTGCACACTGGTCTACCATACTGATGACTAAAGAATAGTTCTCTGCAAAACCCAATCAATATTCAAAATATTTATTACCAGTGGTGGGATTCTGAGATTAGAATAGAAAGGCTTATGCTCAAATCACCACTAATGTGCGCTTTGTCAGACTCCGAGATCAAGGTATGATATTTCCACATACATCTAATCCTGATATATGTAATTTAGCTTCTATGACATCACTGTGTAACTGTGTAACAACTCAAGCTGGCATTAAGGAGAATTTATATTTAAGAGACATTATTAAATGTTTCACCTTGTCTGAAAATTTAGGATGAAGATAAAGCATGAGTTACCAAGTTAAAAGCCATTGAGCACAGATACCTGGGCGTAGAAGCAGCTAGTTCTTTAAAGGGAAGGTTTTACTGAGTTGATGTACATTAGTGTCATCTCAAAAGGAGCATGACAATCTATTTTGCAAATAAAGAACTTATTTATTTTAAGTTTGCTTTTTTCTTATTTCAAATATTAACAGAAAAGGTAAATAAAACAAGGAGTAATTATAGATCAAGCAATTAGAATTTCATGGCTGCTTTTACAAATGTTAATTAACAAGATAACCTTGTACAAACAAAACATTCCCTGAAATCACATATTCAGACAAAGCAAACAATATGATCCCATCCTGAGGTGCACTGTATTCTATTGAGGAAAACCTTACATGGCTGTGGGAATTAGAGAGACTAAAATCACATGAGATCTATGATCAAATCCATTGTATGTACTGGGAAGGGGGCGTTTATTAGGCACCATCCTAAGGGTTACTCTCTCACACATTTTAGAAGTCCTGAGACAGAGGAGAGAGATTGGATTCTTCAACATGTGTCTCAGAATAGGCATTTTGCTAGCACAGTTTCAAGCAAACACATGCACTTAACAACTCCTTTTATAGCATTATTCTGGGGGGGGGAGTCCTCAAGGACCTGGCTAGGTGTTACATTGGCATATCCTGAAGGTTTACCCAGAATATCCTACAGGTATGGCAGCATGGTGGCTGGTGGTTCCCTGAAGGAGCCAACCACCCTAGATACAGTGGTGTATGGCATACCTGTTACAACAGCACTGAAAAAGGCAACTCTAGCTCATTGAATGAGTTAGTTGGCTTCCTAAGCTGCTCCAGAACAGAAATATCCCCACAAACTGGCAAAAAGTTATTTTTAAAAATGTGGGGTGGCTCACATGAGCACATGCAAAAGAAGAGGCAAAGCACAAGCCACAAGCCCCAGTATAGCTGACTATAGCTGCAATCAAACACATCTCTTTCTAGCAATGGGCAAACATCCTTCCTGCACCCTATCACATCCTTCCTAGACTACCTAAACCATGGACTGGAAGCCCCATCGTTCTCATGATCAAGAGCACAGCATGGGACCTTGTTTCTGAGGTCTCTGTCACACAGGGGCATAATGCCCATTGGGCAAAGTGGGCAGTTGCCCAGGACACCCCCTTGTGGCGGACACCAAAAATGCAGGGTTCGTTTGTTTTTGGGGGGTATTTTAGTGGATTTTCCGTTTTTGGCTTGCAGGGGGCACAGTTTTTAGGCTAGCAGCACCAAAATTTCAGGGATGTTTCGGGATACTCTCCTGATGCTATCACCCAGGTTTAGTGAGGTTGAGTTCAGGGAGTCCAAAGTTATGGACTCCCAAAGGGGGTGCCCCATCCTCCATTGTTTCCAATGGGAGCTAATAGGAGATGGGGGATACACCTTTGAGGGTTGATAACTTTGGACCTCCTGAACCAAACTTTACCAAACCTGGGAGGTATTATCAGGAGAGTCTCTTACTGATACTAGCCAGGTTTTGTGAAGTTTGGTCCAGGGGGTCAAAAGCTATGGACTCCCAAAGGGGGTGCCCCATCACCCATTGTTTCCAATGGGAGCTAACAGAAGATGGGTGCTACACCTTTGAGGGTCCATAACTTTGGACCCCCTGAACCAAACTTCACCAAACCTTGGTGGTATCATTAGGAGAGTTTCCTAGAGATACCCTGAAAGTGTGGTGCTTCTAGCTTAACAATTGCACCCCTGACAGCAGGCACCCCCTCCCCAAATTTCCCCAGATGTTCCTTTTAAATCCCCCTCCCTTTGGCATGGATTTAAAGGGAGAATCTGAGGTCCCCAGTTTAAACATTGAAAGTGATGCTGTTTCAGGGTGGGGGAGAATCAACCCCAAAATAGCATCACTTTCAATGTTGTTTAAACTGGGAACCCCAGATTCTCCCTTTAAGGTGGATTTAAAAGTAGAATCTGGGCTCCCTAGTTTAAACACCATTGAAAATGATGCTGTTTGGAGGTGGATTCCAGCATCACTTGTTTAAACTAGGGAGCCCAGATTCTCCAGAAATGCAGAGAGAGGGCACAGAGGGGTCATCTAGCACTAGAATTCAAGGGAGAGAGCAAATTCTTGGTCTGTGGCTAACACTCTTGTTTCCGAACTGTACAGGTGTCCGATTTTTGGAGAAAAACACCAAAGGGATGACTGCACACTGCATGCTGATAGATGAGAAGGAATGGGGGTTTAGCAGCTTCAGTCTGAGAGTGTGCCCTTGCCTTACCCCTTCTCCCTCGCATGGCTAGCAGTATGCCCCAAATCAAACCATGGGGCATTCTCCCAAGACAGTACCACTATGAGTTATGCCAATGATGGAAAGGGGCATCAGGGATGGTAGCAGCCCCATACTGAACTGACGTTCTCTTTCGTCAAGTGGAGTTTGGAGTGACTGGCAACTATCCCACTGCTGGCCAAACATTCATAGCACCTATTGCCTTGATGGATCAAATTTCTCAATAGCAAGCAGCAGCAGCACTGGATGGAGCAGACAATACAGCAAATAGGTAAGTGGCCAAATACTGTTTGGGGAACCATGGCATTTGTCTCAGAGGGGTATTCCTGGGATTACAAAGCAGCTCATAGCCTACTCCTCACTTCAGCTCCCAGACAAGAAGAGCCCCTTATGCAAAGTCCAAGGGCACGCCAGAGTGGGAGATGTCCAATAGAGATACTCAAGCCTGCAGCCACTGCCGTTTACCACCTATAAGATGGAGGAAGGAGCGAAAAAGCCAAGGAACCAGGCTAGTGCATTTGCCCTTTCAGGATAAAACAGTTGGCCAACTGGTGCAAAGATACTTCCCGCCTCTGCCCAGTGCTTGAGGCATGGAAGCCAGAACCCAGGGTCCTGGAACGGAGCTTAAAACCTGCAGATCATGGCCAAGTCTGGGACCTTATTCTTGCCCAGCACTGTATTTCTGTCGCGGCCCTTCTGCCAACCTGTAGGGCAATGATCCCTACATTCTGGGGTGCGTCCAAGTGGCTTGCAGGATTTACTCATTCAACACCTTTTGTACCCAAAGGGAACTTCAGTGAATAATGCGATAGACCTGAGTTTCTGATCTGCGTGCTATGCCTTCCTTGATCAGGCAGCTGGTATCATCTGCTCCTGTTGCCCAGAGACTCCATTCACAAAATGTGACAGTCGGCCTTCCAATTGCTCCCCATTCACCCTGTTGATTTATGCCAGTGGTGGCGAACCTATGGCACGTGTGCCAGAGGTGGCACTCAGAGCTCTCTCTGTGGGCACGCGCACACAGAGTTCATCATGTAGGAGGAGCAGAAAATCACACACACACACACCCCACACACATCTAGGCTGGCCTTGCTTCTGAGTAAACCCTCCTAGGGTCGTGATTCACCCATTCAAAGCGTTGCACGGTTGCTTCACCAAGCTTACTCCTGAGTAATGTGCGCCTTGGAGCAAACCGTTTTTTTCTAAACTAAAACATCAGTATTCAGGTTAAATTGCCATGACGGCACTTTGCGATAAATAAGTGGGTTTTGGGTTGCAATTTGGGCACTCAGTCTCGAAAATGTTCACCATCACTGATTTATGCCTCCTGGGATTTAAATTTGGAAGCCAGAGGTATGTGCATAAGGCCATGCCCATGGGCTGCTCAGAAGCATGTGTAGTCTTTGAAACATTCAGCACATTTCTGGAATGGGTCATGAAGGAACATTCTGGGTCACCCCACATGCATTCTCTGGATGATTTTCTGTTCATGGGTCCAGCTGACTGAAATGTCTCCTGGAGGTACTTGTAGCCCCAGGCTTGAATGTGTATGTATACAAATTTCCCATTTGTAATCATGATAACCAGGTTAATTTCAGTCAGCTTGTTTAAAGTGTGTGACTGACCATGAGATCTGGATCAGGCTAGAAAAAGATTTATTGATATAATAAAGACTACCTAATTCTACAGCTGAGGTGGCTGTAGAAGATTTTCAGACGTCAATAATGATCCCCATTAGCAGAAAGATAATACTGTAGTATTGGTACTTCTGGCCAGGGCTCCACTCTGGAAATCTAAATCAGTTAAGCTGTTAGAAGTATGGTTTGTTGTTTCTGAATGCTCAATTCAGTCTTTCCACATTGTGTATTCATAAAAGCTTGCATTTCACACAAATGTCAGGCTAATGGAATACTATAAATTGCAGAGGATAGAGATAATAGCTTCTTATACACTGTCCCTGTAAATAACCAGTTTCTGATATTTGCATATTTATATTAAAGCTGTTCCACTCAAACAGTATTTAGCATGATGACAGTCTCTGATGTCCAGTTGTATTTTAGTCACTTGCTCAAAAGTCACATTTGCCAACAGTTATTTTCAAGCAGCTTCATGCTAAGAATGTTTATAGGGCAGCAAATTAATTTACTTTAAAAAGAAAAAATCTCAGTGGAAGGCTTCAAACAACATATTATTGATTTTTCATTATGCCATTATGTTGTGTTGGCAGGCTATCTGAACAGTGATAGGGACATAATCCTACATGTCAGACTTTTAGGGTATTTTTAAACTAACTTCCTCTGTAATGCTTTTTTTTTTTTCACTGGAAAGACCTATTTCAGCAATAGGTTCTTTCCAACTAGACTTCTATTTCAACAGGGTTGAATTTGAATTTTATCTCCTTTCCATGTTCTCTCCCAGCTTTATGCTGTTTGGCTTTTTGTCTACTTTTACATTGCTTGCCTGGTGTTTCAAAATAATGATGCTTTGTTTCATTGCTTGTGTTTTAGTTTGTTTAGTAGTTGAATTCTTGTGCTTGTGGTTTAACTGTTTGATTTTCTGCTAATAGCTCCCTCAAGTAGTTTTTGAAGAGGGTAGGGTATACTTCCTTTAAAACAAATATCGGTTCTTAAACATTTTTCATCTAGTAATAAGCAGTGTTTACGTAGGCAGTGGGGCTGATTGTGGGACATTCTGTTCCTTTTCCTCACTATACTTGAGGAAGTCACAATCACTAATGTATTATATGTACAAGATTTATGGCTCCTTAATTTCTTTTGATTTATCATGTCATGTACAGGTATTTACAGTTCTAGCTGGGATAGTATCTGTGATAGGCAGCAATCCAACCTTCAGTCTAACTGCTGTGGTGCCACCCCATTGCCTCAAGAAGACTTTCTGGCAGTGCAAGGAGGTAGAACCCCACCCCACCCCCAAATCCCCTGCCACTGGAAAGCCCTCTATAGGCTTAATGGTGGTATAAGTCCAAGGTATGGGCTGTGACATAAAAGGCTGGCATAAGCCCAAGTCCTGAGCTACAGCGCAACTGCCTGCAAACCTAGGGTGGAAGTAGACTAACATCACCTCCAGCACCGGAAACACTCTGGTTTGACTGGTCACCAGTGCGGCTCCTCTGGGGGCTGGTCTTCTGCCTGTGGAAGGGGCAAATGCATTGACACACAGTTCTATATGTGCTGCATTTCTGAACTGTAGAAACAAAACAGATCCATAAACCTTCACTGGCTTTGTCTCATTATCAGTACAGGATAATATAAATGTAACTTTATAGTGGCTGAAACTTTGATGTTAAAGTGAACATTTGGCAGGGAAGAACACATTGGTTTAAGAACTTTATTCTGTGTGAGGAGAATGAAAGTGTTTAAGGAACTTCAAAGAACAGATTGGAAAAAACTCTAGCTCTATTATCATTAGTTCCCACTATTTGGCTGTACATGAGACAAGAATGGCACATGCTTCACTGGTTAGAAGAACACAAAGTGCTTGGATGGTTACTTGCTTGAATTTCTTAGGGTTTTGTGACAGCATGTTTGAGAAGACTAATTCAGGAATGTCCACATCAAAACTGGTGTAATAAGGTGGAATGAAGTTTTACATTTGTCATGTTAAGCATGGAGGAATCTGAGCACTAGTTGTAGATTTAAATCCCCAAATTTTAAATATTTTAACACACTCATGTTTTCTAGAGCAACTAACATTAGTACATTACATACAGTCACACTTCATTATCAATCTGGATGATGTGAATTGTTCTACGTTGTCATTGGGCAGCAGCTATCAAGATCAATTTTATTTTATCACTACCTGAATCCTATAACCAGATGAGAATGTAACATGGGGGTCGGGGGGTTGGACACTGTCCACAGTATGCTCTATTCCTTAAGTGTGTCTAAAGTATCTATTTACATTTAGACTGCTTGTTATAAAGGTGGTGAATGAAAATGAAAGGGCATATATGTGTATTCACACAGTCCTCAAATCCTAAGGCAACCACTGAGGCAATTCTTTATTAAATAATACAGATTAAAACTCACAACTTTCACAGCATTGAATGTTATTGGAACTGCTTGGAAATTCCCTTTGGAAATACAATCTACTAAGGCTGATGGATCCAACTTGTTTTCATATGGCATTAGAGTATGCCTCCCTGCTAGTATAGGTAGATGCTCTTGCCAGTACCCATGAGCTGCAGGGAAAAAATATGGCACAGTGCTAGAGCCAAACACACCTAGATACCCTCCTTCACATCTAGCAGGGTGTTAGACAATGAAATGGCAAGAGTAATAGTACAGAAAGACTCAGAACAAAACCAATAAGGCACAGGCTAGAGTTCATTTGAAAACCTGTGGTGGTGATGGCACCAAATATATTTATCTGCCACCATTTTATCCTCACAAAGTAGACCTGTGGAACTGTCCTGGATGCTTAGGGGCCTGTTGGGCTCTGGCATACAGAAGCCAAGTACAATAATTTTGCTAAGCACTTTGCAGATAAAATCTCACATCTGTTCTTATTTGGACCATGAATTAGAAGCCACAGAATTGGATGTTCATAAGAAAAGTCCAGCCAGTCCTCAAGATAGGTGGTCCATCTGTAGTCCCAGCATCCTCTCCCTTTGAGTAGTAGAATAGTTCCTCTAGAGACCAAACAACAGAGCACAGAGGCCAAGGCCTTCCCCTGATGCCTGGTATTCTCCCGGCACTGGTATTCAGAGGTTTACTATCTTTGAATGTGAATGTTTCCCTTAGTCACCACTAACAGATCGACCCTTCAGGAATCTGTGCCCTTAGAAAGTTGTCTATGTCTGCAGTTATCACTACGTCTTTAGGCAGTGAATTCCACATTTCAGTTACTCATTAAGTAAAGTAGTTCATCCTGAATCTACTGCCAATCAGCTTCATTGGATGCCCTCAAATTCTAGTATTTTGGAAGAGGAAAGTCATCTCTATCCACTCTCTTTCCCCGGCCTATGAATAATTTTACAAAATCTCTACCATATCCACCCAGTCACCTAAACTGAAAAATCCCAGGAACCTCAGACTTTCCTCATAGCAAAAGTGTTCCAACACCCTAATCCTTTTGGATTGCCCTCTTCTGAACTTTTTCTGGCACTGTGATGCTCTTTTTGAGATACAGTGACCAAAACTGCACACAATATTCCAAATATGGCCACATCATAGATTTATATGGCATTATAAATATTGGCTGTTTTATTTTCAGTCCTGTAAAATATTGGCTGTTTTATTTCTTCATAATCCACAACATAGAATCTGACTTTTTATTGCTACAGAACACTGGGTTGACATTTTGTTGTGGACGAACTCCAGCTTCACTTGGATAGAGGTGGTTCGAAATTGTTGGTGTTGTTAGATCTCACTGCAGCATTCGATATTGTAGATCATGACCTTTTGGTCCACCGCCTCGCTGGTGTTGGAGTTAGGGGGTCAGCCCTGTGCTGGCTGATTTCATTTCTCCAAGACCAGGGACTGCAGGTGATGTGGCGGGGGGGGGGAGAACTCCAGATGACATCCCATAGTTTGTGTGGTGCCACAGGGAGCAATCCTCTCCCCGATGCTTTTTAACATCTACATACATCCCCTGGCAAGTCTGGTCCGGAGTTTCGGGCTGCGGTGTCATCAATATATAGATGACACGCAACTCATGTTCACGATGGAGGGCCAACCGTCTATGGACCCTGAGGCTCTCCAGCATTGTTTGGATGCTGCTGCTGGTTGGCTGAGTGTGAGTCGGCTGAAATTACATCCTACAAAGACAGAAGTCCTGTGGCTGGGTCGGGGAGAACGTCCGGTGTTCTTTGGCCTGCCTGTGCTTAATGGGAAGGATTTACAGCTAGCCTCATCTGCCAAAAGTCTGGGGGTGATTCTGGACCCAGTACTATCAATGGAGGCCCAGGTCACCCGAACGGCTCAGACGGCATTTTTCCATCTGCGGCAAGCACGGCAATTGGCCCTGTATCTCTCCCATCCTGATCTAGCCACTGTGATTCATGCAACGGTCGCCTCCAGGCTAGACTACTGTAACTAGCTCTATGCAGGCTTGCCTTTGGCCATGATCCAGAAACTGAAACTCGTACAGAACGCGGCAGCCAGGCTTCTTACAGGAGTATCGAGCAGGAACCAGATTACTCCAGTCCTATACTATCTGCACTGGCTGCCGATCGAGTTCCAGGTCATGTTTTAAGTGCTGGTCTTGACCTTCAAAGCCATTCATGGCCTTGGACCTACATACCTGCGAGACCGCCTCTCTCCATATTGCCCTATTAGTCCCCTCCGTTCATCGGAGGAGGACCTCTTGGTGATCCCTGGCCCTAAAGCTATCAGGCTGGCCTCTACAAGGGCCAGGGCTTTTACAGCCATGGCCTCCACCTGGTGGAACAGGCTTTCAAGGGAGATCATGGCCCTGCAAGACTTGCAGAGTTTCTGCAGGGCCTGTAAGATGGACCTGCACTGCCAGGCATTTGGCCAGCCTGGTTAAATACATCACTGCCATTTCATTTGGCCTCCCATGGGCATAAAGGTGAAGGGGGGGGGGGTAGGGATGAAACGCCATCTGATGATATATGGTTCCTTTTTTATTATGGTAAATAGTTGTTTTATGTGTTGTTTTAAGATGTTTTATACTGTTGTTACTGTTTATTACTGTTGTTCACCGCCCTGAGCCCCTAGGGGGAAGGCTGTTTAGAAATCCAATAAATAAATAAATAAAATAAAGGGAAAGAGGAAACAATGGAAGAGGAATATGAGATGCCCTCCACAAGTCTTTGAAAGTCCCCTGCTTGCATAGGTAACACAGAGCAAATGGCAGGCATGAGCTAATCTCCAAATGCGAGTATTCAACATTGGATAGGGAATACAGCAAGAAGAAACTGAAGGTGGTAAGAAAAGTCTTTGCAGTGATTCAAACCAGAATCCTGTACACTGTAGAGTATGCGTAGCACTTTGACTTTCTTCACAAATATGATACAATGCTATGTAGACATTTTTGTGATCTAGACACAGTTATCACTTCATTAAAGAAAATATAATCATTGGCATTATAAATTCCTATTAAATATTTAATATAAGTATCAACTGCCAGAAAACAAATTAGGCATACCATTCTCTCATTTTTGCCATAAATGTTTTGTCAGCCTATTTTTATTAAGAAATATAAAGGACTTCAAACCAAGCAGCAAAACCTTATCTCCAAAACAGGCTATGCCTTAGTTTTCCAAAAGAGGGAGATATTACTCCACTTGTGAAAAAAAAAATACACAAAAACACCCAACAACCCCAAACTAATGCTTTCTATTTCAATGAACCACCTAAAATACATTCTGGTGAATTATTAAAAACCAGCAACTTCCCACAATTTTACTTTGTATTAAATGTCACCTTATGTGTCATTATGGGTCTATTCATTAAAAACATAAATCTAACTTCTATATCCGCATCTATGCTATATTAACCAAAATGAAAACTCTAATCACTATTGCAAAAAAAAAAGATACAACATACAAATAACAAAGGATAAAGCAGTAGACCCAGAGAAGTGATAATAATATTAATGGTAGTATGGCAGGGAGGGCAGCATAGTATAACCCAGTCTCATCATATCTTAGAAACTAAGCAGGGTGGGTACTTCGAGGGGAGACCACTAAGGAAGACTCAGCAGAGTAAGACAATGACAAACCACCTCTGCTTCTCACTTGCCTTGAAAGACCCTTTATGTGATCACCAAAAGCTGTTTGTAACTTGATGGTGCTGTAGTCACTCACAGTGGTAGTTTGATGGCTAGTCAAAAGCCTGGCTAGACACAATCTTTAGAATGCGGAAAAAAAATAAGAATGTGAAAAAAATATATAAGCAGGATGGCCCTGAATAAGAATTCAGATTTCAGAATATGCACATTGGCGCATTCAATAGAGTTGCAGCATACATACCACTAAAAGAACCAACGAAGTAGTGGTGCAATGCGGCTGGGTGGCTGAAGCTTGTGAACTGAAGTAATCAGGAAGGGATAGTAAAATAAGCAAAACAAATCAGCCTAAATTGCCCAGTTAGCAGCAATTCTGAAGCAGATTCAGGATTTTTATCCTGTTTGGTTTTCATTATAAAACTGCATAATAAAAGGTTATAGCCAGAATGTGGTCTGGCCATTTCACATCTCTCAATAACAGCAATGTTTAGAAGCAGACAGTTGTACCCCATCTTCTTATAACTACCACTGTTAATGAAATTATGGGCCACCTTTTACAGGTAGTTTAGGCCACTTCCACAACAAAAAGAGTTGCCTTCTAAATAAGCATAATGGCCCATTAGGTATAGAATGCTTACCTCAGGGCTCTTCAAAGGCTCTTCAGTGTGCAGCGGACTTTCACAGGAGTCTCCTAGCCTTTTTCTGTGTTTACACATGAAGAGCCATTCTCTGCCTGCCCCAAGTCAGTTTGCTGGTCTCAATAGGCCTCTGCAGCTTTTCCTGGTTCTCTTAACTCTACCCATCAACTCCTTTTAAAGGCACAGCTCTAACCACACCCATAACTTCATATGTTAAAGCCCTTTAAATTGCATTTATATTGATATACCTATGATGACAAGTATATTCACATTGTAGCCCCTTTCCCAACATACCCCCCCCATGAAAGAGACAAAGCCATTCCAGTGACCACCCTCTTTTGAAGAAGGGGAACATGTGCTAGATTCCCCTCCATGTAAAACACCGTTTTGGGGGGAACCTTTGCACAGGCACCACCACCAAATCAATGCGGTGTTGCTCCCCCCCCCCACTCCCCGAAACAGTGTTCTTGAACCTCGCTCCCCAAACAAGAGGTGCTTATAAAATTTCATTGGTATTCTTCACAGAGTTATCTTACTTACCTCATAGGGTTGTTATGAGGATAAAAAAGGAATGGAATGATTTAGGATTACCATTTAGGATTACCATTTGGGAGTAAAGTGGGATATAAATGAAGTAAATAAATTAAAACAAAACAAGAAATCACTGTTTACATTGTTACTTACACTAAACCCTTTAAACCAGGGAATAAAAGTACCTGAGACACAGTTTAGGATAAATAAGGACACAGTATTATTAAATTGGGGACTTTTTATAGATCAGCATATTCAATCTTAATCTACCCATCCTCTTCAACATTAATAAATTAAATAAATTAGATTAGATTGATTAAACTAGATTAAAATGTATATGCAATGTAGTATTTGTGTTAACTATTAACTTGAGCTCATTTTACCATTTGAGCTTTGAGTGTAAATAAATATGAACTGTTCATATTATTTCATTGCTTTTAATCCCGTATCGGGCCATTTATTTGCAGTTACAACATACACATCTGAAATAAGAGCAACTGCATTAATTACAGACATTTTGATAATATGGGATTACAATTTCAGGGAAATGGGTTGCTGGGGGTACACGAATGAAAAAATGTTGGTAACCACTATATTGAATTTAGAATCAATATATAAGAAAAGACAATAAGATTACATACTGTGTTCTAATTCTTTTGAAATGTGATTCACAGGACACTTTTCAAGGGTAGCTTGACTTATATTTGTTGCCACTTGATATATGTTGACTTTTCCCAATTAAACATTTCATCTTAATTGTTAATATAAACTATATGAAAAACATGATATAAATTATTTTGTTGCATGGCATACTGAAATTGTGACCCATTTTCCTCTTTGCTGGTATTATTCCCAAATTATATCAACATTATTATTTTTGAACGCATTTGACTATATTAATACTGCATTAATATTGATTATATTATAATTTCTCATTTGTTGGGATTATAGTAAATCTTTTTAAAAAAGAAAAAGAAAAAGAAAAAAGAAGAATCTAAGACCGAAGGTAAGAATTAGTACAAGTTTTAGCTCACATATTTGAAGGTGACCATAGCTTAGAAAAAAGTATGTTATTTGTTCCCTAAGCTGTATATAATTAGCTCCCTCCCATCATCATAGACAAAATTAGGAAGGTTTCCGGGGTGTCAGTTAAACAAAGCTGAAATTAATGATAAAATTGACTTCCCCTACTGTTTGATTTTCAACAGAACTCAATTAAAAAACCAGCTATCAAAAGAAAGCTCCCATTAGTAGTTTACACATGATAACTTCAGAAGACAATTCTGAACGCACTGTAGGTATTTTACTGGCAATCTCAATACCTGACAGTTTCTAGTGAAAGCTATCTTTCATCATTTGTTGTTATTATTTTGAGCTCAAATCATTTGAGCAAGAACAGCTATAATATTTATAACATCATATGACAATTTCATATGGGTGTACAAGTTAAAAAAATGTTTACCAGTAGCCAATACAGCATAACAAAGACAAAATATGCTAATTAAGAGAATTCAAATCATTCCAGAGGACATAAATGTCTACTTTTTTCCTAGTAATATTAAAAGCTAAACATTCTAGTTAGTATATGTGTTCATGAAATATGTTACACATCATGAATACAAAATCAAAGTAGACAATAGATCAGAACATTCAAAATATATCCTAATTTAGATTCCGCCTAGGCTCCCTAGGTGCATTTCACCATTAGTCCTTCCTTATGACTTTGGTCTTAGTTCAACAAAAGCTTGTGCCTGGGTATTTGCCTTTAAATTCTGGTTCCATCTGTTCTTTGAGGCCCCAGAGGGAAGCTTGGAGACTCTTCTAAGGCTCCCTGGCTCTAGTTCTGAACACAAGTTATCACTTGTAAATGTGAAGATGAAGGACCTTTTCTCTTTTTCTGTAGATCAATGTAAAAAAAACAAAACATGTGGCCAAACCGACCTATGCTAGAGATAAGAGTTACATTCATTTTGATGCTTGGAGGGCATGCTCACTGCTTGTCCTGGGCTTTCTATCTAAGGGGAATCTTCCTTCTTATTTGGATTCTCTGGTTAGTTTAAAGTTACATAGAATCTTCTTTGCGGTGTCCTTATGTATTCCAACCGAATTTAAAATGGATTATACAATGTTTTAATAACCGGTCCAACTGTAAAGCAAAAGCTTTAATTCCTTTTAGAGGACTCTGACTCTCCATGTAATTATTTTGATGCTCATTTTTTAGAGGCTGCAGAGAACAGTTGAAGGGAAGGGCTTTTTTACATTTGGATCTTATTTAGGTTTTTTGGCTTTATTGCTTGGTCTAAGAATGGGGGGAGAGGTTTAGAGAAAGTATTCAGATATCCCCACTAACATTACATGAAATATTAGTATACTGCATGAAGATAAGAATAAGATGAGCTTGTCTTGAAATAGAAGGAGGAGCCCTGTCAGTCACCCAGGACACACCCACTGGCCCCCTGCTGGGCCTCTGGAGTCTCCCTTCCTGCTGCCTGGGCAGCTTGCTCTCCTTCAAACCCAAGGTGGAGGGCACTGGAAAAGGCATTCACCCAGCATCTGGTGAGGCAATGGAGGTTCCCCGGGGCAAAGCAACAGGAATGCCTCTCTGGGTCTCGCAGCATGATAGCTTGCCTCCCAGAAGCCAGAGAAAACAGGTGCCCAGCTGTGCCACCAGAGGGCTGTATGGGAGAGCTGAGGGGGAGGGCCCAGGCACCTCCTCCAGGGTGCATCAGGAGGGGTAAGGAATTCACCCTGCAAAGCTGTCCACCCCATGCCTGACCGGTGGCGAGGGGCCAGCAGCAGATCTTCAGCAGGAAGGAACTGGGTGCAGATGGGCAGATGGGATAGCCTCTCAGGGAAGAGAGGGCAGGGCTAGGCAAGGATGCATGGCTATGAGTTGGCTGACAGGATGGCAGGGGTGGAACAACCCCTATAAGAGAAGGGGGTGAGAAGGCCAGGAAGGGAGTTAGTGGCTAGGTTCGCATAGAACTGGGGAATCAAACTTCCAGGCATCATGAGGCTATCTCAAATGATGCTTCTGAGGCCAACTTGCAGAACAGGGGACTGGAGGCAGAGACAGAGAGCACCCCTTGCCACAGGGCTAATTTTATGTTACAGCAAGACAAGGATCTGCCGTAGCCAGGGGCAAAACTCATCATGTTTAATTACACTACAGGGAACTTATTGGATGCAAAAGTGTCAGGCCTATTAGTACATCTTTATATTACAAACAAGGTCCAATTTGGCTCTAAGCACTGCTCTATTAAGTTGTATACCATTCACATTTCTTCTCTCCAAGCATGTAGTTCTTCTTAGCTGCAAGAGCAGATCATTACACAGACAGTCTGCCAGAACTTAGAAAGGAATACTGTGATCACAAAAAGCCAGCATGGGTTTCTGAAAAAAAAGTCATGCCAGACCAATCTTATCTCTTTTCTTGATAGAGTAATGTAATAACATAACCCTGAGACTCTGTTCTGGAGAATTCCCTTGTCATTCAAATGATGCTTCTGTATGCTTACCAATGTTTTAGAGCTTAATACATATTAGTATTGCCACAGGACAAGGGAAACCTGAGGAACTAGCTTGCTGTTTACTTCCTTTCCCCTTGATTAGACTGTAAGTAATTGGGGTGTAAATAAAGACTGCCTAGATCAGGGGTCTGTAAACTATGGCTCTCCAGATGTTCCTGGACTACAATTCCCATCAGCCCCAGCCAGCATGGCCAAGTGGCATGGCTGATGGGAATTGTAGTCCATGAACATCTGAAGAGCCACAGTTTGCAGACCCCTGGTCAAGATGAATGGTGGCAACAAATAATTTCAGTAATTTCAACACAAAAGTAAACAAACATATGTAGCAGATCGCAGGATTTTTGCTCATATTCATTAACTAACCAATTGTGAAGTCTGCAAAAAAAAATTTTTATGGACTACCCTCTCCCCAGTCAGAGGAGGTATCCCTTCATTTTTATTCCATTCTTCTATCATGTGTGCCTTGGTTCACTAATGTCACATTGGCCCCATTTCCCAAATTGACCAATGTTTCATTTGAATTTTAAGGTAATCACAAGTGAATAATAATTAAGATGGAGTTTAGTTTAAAATTAGTTCTAATTCACTGAGACATATATACATATTGCAACAGAAGCTTATCACATTTGACAAACTTCTACAGAAATGGCTATAGTCTAAATAGTTCAGTTGATCTATAATGGTTAATCTTATTGAGCAGAAATATCTGATTGCTATTCAACAAGGGTTTTAATGACCTATTTTCTCTAGCCACTAAGTGTAAAAGTAGAAAGTGGAGAACCTGAAATATGAAGAGGCACCACTTTCACTAAACTAACTTTATGTTTGTGACCTCTTGCTCCTCATTTATTTTAACATCGAAAATGCTGTGACCTGCACTGTATTGTAAATTAATGTTCCCCACTAATATTCTAGCTTCCAGCTCCAAGCTGGCATATACCAAGCATTTCTAAATCAACACTTGATAACACATTGTGTGATAACTGAACCTGTGATTGAATTCATCTCAAATTAGAAATGATAGACTGCTCAATTGAAAAGACAGAGAATTTTAGAGCTCACTTAAGATTTTTACAGCTCGCAGAAATATGAACCTGCAAAATACACACGAAGATATTGGATAGTGTTCTAATTTATATTTGAGTCAATTGGATAGTACACATTTGTGGTGTATACAAAATCATATGCTTACACTGACAAAAGCTGCCTCCTAGTGGAGAGGGTGTACGCTATACATTAAGCACTCCACATCCCTTCCATGAGATTCTTTCATACTGCAGGAAGCCTTAAAAAATGAGACCTTAATGAAACCAACAGCATTCACAGTTGGAAGAAATCACCAGAAAAGATCTGTGTGCCAATCTAAGATAGTGAATAAAGAGACATGGGCATTCATATATGTGAGTCTGACTACAAAGAGCTTTGAACTGGAATCCTGAACTGAGCTTGGAAGCAAACTGTCAGCCAGTGAATCTATTTTAATACAGATACAGTGTGTCCATAATGCTAAATTTTTATCCAAACAGAGGCACTCATATCTTGTAATAACTGAAAGGTCTGAAATATCTTCAAAGGCAAATAATGTTATCCTGGTGACTTATATGCCTCCTTGTAACTAGTGACAAAGATGCTCCTGAAGAATGTCATACATTATCTGAAACATTAAAGAGCGATCCATTCAGACTAAATGACACCCTGCTGGAGCACTGTCATCCCACTGCTGCCAAAACCAAAGCAACTGGCGTGCTCTTTTCAGTGACCGTCATTTCCAAAGCAGTGGAAGGCAAGAACCAGGAGGGACTCCTACATGGTCCTCTGTCCTCATACCATTATGACAAGAGGATTGAGTAGGGTAGTCTACTAAATCCAGAAATGGGAGATCGTTCAAGTTTAATAATTCCTAGAATGCTGCACAAAATAGAGATAATTCAAGCTGAATTTCATGGGTAATCGCTAACAGTGAACCACACCCATGCATAAGCTTTCTATAAA
This sequence comes from Sphaerodactylus townsendi, assembly GCF_021028975.2. Lineage (NCBI taxonomy): Eukaryota > Metazoa > Chordata > Lepidosauria > Squamata > Sphaerodactylidae > Sphaerodactylus > Sphaerodactylus townsendi. Next base: position 54,913,351 of record NC_059428.1, on the reverse strand, counting down.
ATATTCTTTAATACTGCATGAAGATGGGTCAGTGCTAATCATAATGGTGTATGGATCCAAAGGCATACTTATAGCTTAATGCACAAAAATGCATTATTGTTCTGACAAAGTATGTTAGCAAATGACTTTCATTACAAGTACAAAATAGACTTCTACTAAATTTTTATTGCACATAATGTGAACTTGCAACTTCAATCCATGGCAATAGCTGGATGTGTACATTATGAAATTCCCAACCCAAAGATATATATGGAACTCGAGCCCTTCAGAGGTGAGGCGGCCTATAAACAAACAGACAAACAAACAAACAAACAAACTCACTCTCTGGTTCGGGGTCATTATTGTGATCTTCAGGAATGGTAACAAAACCTCCCTCCCAAACAATCTGTGTTGTTTTTCATCTTCAGGTGCTGCTAAATGGCTAAAGTATACACTGATATGTTTCCTTTTTTCTTTGAGTCTACTGATTTCCTAGGTAGTTGAGTTTTCCCCTTCCAATTGGGTCATTGTAAGGGAGGAGCTCACAGTGCTTCCAGCCAATCACTTCTAGAGATAAGTCGCAGAGAGTCACACATCTTATCCTCTTTTTTCAGGGCACAGACCTGTTGATCATTGCAAATACTATGGCTGGGAAAATAGAGAGCTGGGACAGGTTGTTCAGGGACCCGCAGAATTTGAACCTTGATCCAATATATATATTTTTTAAACTTGAGGTTTTCTCATGGGACAGGCAATACTCTCTCTGCTGCAATTTGGTGCCACCAGATTGAAAAACAGCCACTCCAGCTCCTCTTAAAATATCCCCATAGGGAATAATGGCAGGGTAGCAGAAAGGGCGGGGGGAGACTGTGCCAACAAAGGCACTTTCAACTTTCTGAAAGGAGACAGACTACAACAAGGAAAAATAGCAAATGTGGAGTTTTTCAGTGAAAAGGTTTAAAATGTAAGCACTTTTTAAAAAATGCCAGAGTTCTCTTGTTAGGCTACCTTTTGATCCCCATTTCAGGAATCAGTACAGAGAGTACAGCTGTGGAGAGGTCTGTAGAATAAGGGGGTCTGTAGAATAAGAACACTTTGTTAAATCTGCTTGAAACGTAAGGTGTTTTCAGATCAGACAGAGAGAACTGTGTCCTGTACAAATTTGGGGCCATTATCTTTATAAACAGCTGCCCCAGACAGCTGTATATATTCCTTATTGAAAATTAGTTCCGAACTTTAGCACCTGAAAAATCTCAAACCAGTATCCTATCACTGAAAATAACCAATCACAGTAAAAATCTCCTCCTCGCCCCGCCCCCAGCCTAAAGTCTGGATACAAAATTATAATGAATTGTAGCTTGGCCCACACCCATAATAGTTCCTAAGCAGCTTATATGTTCTATGAGCAGCATACTTTTTGCATTTTTCAAATCACTCTGCTGGGAAGGCTTAATGTGTTCGTTGATACACAACATTTAAGTTGAAATATAGCAAGCTTGAGCACTACATAAATTCATATCATCGTGTTATGGCTCATATGTAACAGAAAGTTATAGGTTATCAAGAATCACTTGGAAGGTGGATCGGCCAATGCAGTCCCTGTCTTCTATCCTTGTAAAGAAATGATTTTTCATATACAAATTTTGTCAGACCACCATCTACCATTAAATTTCATGAATCAGATCTTTCAATATGTTTTTCAACTTTGATGCAATTATTGGGGTAAATAATTTGTAATCTAAATTCAAAAGTGAAATGGGTCTAAACTCATTTGCCTTTGGTATGACTTTTTCCATTTTAGCAATTAATGTAATACTTCTCTCTTTCCACGGGTTTGATATTCCATTATCTTTAATGCCATTCATTATTTCGGATAAAGGATAAGACAGTTCCTCAAAGAAACACTTACAAAACTTGGCAGTGAGACCATCCAGTCCCAGTGCTTTTCCTAATTTTAAATTTGCTACAGCAGCTTTCAATTACTCCATCATAATCTCTCCATTCAAAATTGATTTATATTCCTCATTAAACTTTGTAATAGTTCTATTAAGTTTTTTTCTTCATTGCTCAGTTTAATTTATATTTGTTTTTATATATAATTTTGAATAATATTCATTGAGCTTGTCCATGATTTTGGTACTATCTTCTACCATTATTTCTCCTTCTCAAATTTTATCTATCCTTTTATTTTGATATCTCTTTAGTTTCCAGACTATTTTCCAGGTTTTTTTGCTGATTCAAAAGGTTTTTTCCCTTTAACCAACATCATGTGTCTATTAATTTATTCATTTAAAATCATGTCTACTTGTCTCAATATGTTCAATCTTACTAAAATATGTTCTTTCTTGGGCTTCTGCAATAGTTCTGTTTCCATTTTTTAATCTCTTCCTGAACTTTTCAGTAACTTTTGTTCCCTCAATTTTTTCCTAGGCATTGTGAGCTATCAGAATTCCTCTTTAAAAGCTTTGAATCCCACACTACTGCATCTTCTACCTCTTTATGCAAATTTAATTCAATGAACTTTTAAAATTTAGATTTACAAGCAATCACCATGACTCTGTATTGTAACAATGTATTGTTTAGAAACGACCTGAACTGTTCTTCTTTCTTGCTGTTTTTGAGCTTTAACAATACTGGTTTATGGTCTGAGATTACACCTGGAAGAATTTCTACATCTGTAGTCAATATTTTGTTTTGATATCAATACTGAGTTCATCCTAGACCATGATTTATGTTTTGCTGGAAAAAAGTGAATTCATATTCTCCTTTATTTCTATTCCTTCACACATGAATAAGATTAATATTTTCTGCTAATTCAAAAACACATGTGGTTATTTTCCTGCACTATACCTCATTTCTTTACATCTTCCAGTTTTTTATCAATTATAGGTTCTGCAACTCTATTCGTGTATCCCGTCATCATTATTTCTGTATAATTTGATGCATATACCCCAATCAACAAGATTTTTATACCATTATACATAATTTTATTCAACAAATATCTACTCTTTTTATCTGATACCAATAATTTAGGTTTCAGACCATCCTTGATATATATAGCAATTCCATTTTTCTTATTATTATCACAGGTGGCTATAAATTCCAAACTGATCTGCTTACTCATCAAATACATCTTACCCTCATTATTCAAAAACTCATTATTCAAATATTAGTCAAACACTGTAATGTTTCCTTTTCTGTAGAAACTGAAAAACTCTTCTTCATTTACAAGGTATGTTTAACCCATTCACATTCCATGATAAAGTTCAAATATTTCTACCAAGTATTTTAAATTATATTTGTAAGAAAGAAAGAAAGCAAAAAACAAGAAAGCTAAGTTTTATTTCTTATCTAAATGGGTAGTTTCTTCCTTACTTTATTTTAGATTTTTTAAAATATTTTGATAAAGAACTCTTTGGTTTCTAGCACATTTGTTAGGTTTTTTTTCTATTCCCCTTAAACACAAAAGAAATACCCTCAGGAACTTCCCAGTAAAAGTATATATCATTATTTTTTGAGAATGTTAATGAAACTAAATTCTTTCCTCCCCCTCAAAATCCATGCTGATATTTCTTTCGTTAATATAATCTCCTTGTCCCTTACTTTTAGTTTTGAATCATAATGTGCTTGGAGAATAGAATGTCTCCATCATCTTCTATTTCTTTCAAAGCTGATTCTTAGAAATTTTTATTTCTGTTTTATTTCAATCATCAATCTCTCCTGATCAGCCTTCTGATTCCCTTCCTCCAAAGCATCAATCCTTAACTGCTTTTGAAATTTTCAGCAATCTACATTATACCTCTCTCCAAGTCCACAATCTTTAATGTTTTCTCTTTTCTGTTTTATATTCACCAAATCTACATCTATCTTTCCAACATTTCTATTTGTATAATTCATTATCTCAATCATTTGAGTAATATTTAATATTAATTCTTGTATATTTTTTCTATCTGCAGTTGACATTGCAACTGATTTTTGTATTTGTGTTTGGTTTGGATTATTTCATTTTCTTGGTGGCATTCTCCTGAACACAGTTTTCCCAGCTTTAGTGCGAATGATTGCCAAGTTATAGCTTCTGAAAAGATCTTATTCGAAGCTTTGTGCTGCTTAAGTAGTGCAAATTGCACTTCAAACTCCAGATCAGAAACTTAAGCTTCAGAGTGGCATTTCCTTCCTAATATGTGAGGAGATTTTTCATCACTGCAAGCCACCACACATTCTCTTTAAGTACAGCTTCAAAATTCAAACTCAAGAGAGGAGGCAAGAATTATAGGAGCACACAAGGATCATACAAACATGACCCAGCTCCATCCATTCATCTCTTTTCTCATAGCAACATGGTTTGAGCCTCAGAGTTGAGCATTCCAGTTGATGGGAGGCTTCGTCATAAGATTCCATCACCAGCAAGCTCTGCTTATGTACTGATACATTCCATATACTTGCCACAGAAAAAATGTTTGTTTGATTTTGATATTGATATCGTAGATTGCTCTTAAGATTGAACAATGAAAACGAGAGTGCAACTACAGGCGAAAGGTATTAATTATTATTGGTTTCTTATGTACAGTTACAGATCAGATTTAAATTAGACCAAAAAAAATGTATGGCTTTGAGGATACCAAGACAGAAGTTGAAAGAGAACTATCTACAAGTGTACTAATGATGAACATGTTATTGATAAGATGTATTAAATTTTGTTGAGACTGGAAACAGAAGGAGAACAGGCGAAGAATGTATGATTAAATGGGCTGCTAACTTTGGGTATAATATTCAATTCGAACAATGGGAGAATATGTGGTCAAAAGGGAATAAATACACATTGTGTTCCAACTTGAAAGATAATGTTTACAGAACAACATATCATGGTATATGACACTAGAAAAACTGACAAAAATGTATTAAAATGTTTCAAATAAGTCTTTGAAATGGAACATCAAGGAGGGACCTTTTATCACTAATGGTGGACGTGGGAAAGCTAGGAAATTTTAGAAATCAGTGCATACTATTATTCAAAAGATTTTAAATGCTAATAAATGAAACAAGAAGCTTATCAATTAGGACTTTTGCATAGATCTCAGAAAAGAAAACATGGAACTTTGTTTTTATACATGGTAGCAGCAAGAATACTTTATGGTCATAAATGGAAATCTCCAGCTCAGAGGCATAATTAGGGGGGTGGGAACGGGCTTGTGCCCTGGGTACTCCTTGGGCAGGGAAAAAGGTAGAGTCCACCATGCTGACCAGAATCCAGCATCCCAGTGCAGCCTCCACATCCCTTCCTCAGGGCTGTGCAATCTGCACTGTAGTGCTGGATTCCTCTGTCCCATGGCCAGGCCAGAAGCGAGACTGGAATGGGTTCAGCACCAATGGATCATCGAAGAATACTTGCAGTTCTTCCACCAGCACTCTCTCAACTACCTTACCCAGAAACAACATAGTTTTGAGACTGAGCAGTAGTTAGATCCAGAGATTATTTCTTTAAGAGCCGTTTCACCACCACCTCTTTTAGCCTCTCTGGGAAAACTCCCAGTTTAAGAGAGAGGTTGATAATTTCCAACAAGCGTCACCGCACCTCATTGCACTGGCCTTAACCAGGCACTATGGGCACAAATTTAGAGGAAAAGTAGTAGGCTTCACAACTGTCAGTATTTTGTCCACATAGGTCTCGGAGAACAAACTGAAATGGCCCCATATTGGACCTGAAGACAGTCAAGAGGCCTCCAGGACACTTACAATATCAATTGTTGTCTGGAGGTCATAGCCAAGTGACAAGACTTTATCTGCAAAAAAGTTCGCAAAAGCCTTACAGCCAATAGCCAAATCACTAACACTTTTGGATCCCATAGAAAGGGATGTAAAATATTGAATCACTACCAAACTGGCTCTAGTCATCTGAGTTCTCGCTGCATCACAGCTCCCCAGTATACTAGGAGGCTAGATTGGTATGGAAGTGAAGAGGACATTAAGGGGCAATCTCACCAATGGCTTCAAAGAAGGGCATTCCAGTCCTCTACCAGCTCATCCAGAGAAGTGCTGGTGGGTCTTAGATTCTGCAGAATTCCAGAAACCAGTTGTATATATGAGTTTCCACAGGTGAGCGTAAATCTGACTACCGCCAAAGCAGGGAGGAATATTGAGATCGATTGGGCTTCCAGGACAAAGAGTCTACATCAGGGGTCCCCAAACTACGGCCCGGGGGCCAAATGTGGCCCCCTGAAGGCATTTATCCGGCCCACCAGGCATGGCAGCGATGGCTCGATTCATGTGCAGTGGGGGCTCGAGGGAGAGGAGGAACCAGCCCCAACGGCTGTTGATTGCAGTTACATGATGGCACCCCCAAATCTCCATGCATTTTCTGACCCAGAGTTGGAAACCTTACACGTGGCAACGCCTGCTCCGCCCTTCCCTCTCGGCTACTCCATGTGTTGCTCTTAGGCTTTCTGTTCCACCTCACTCCCATTGGCATCAGCCAGGCTGGCGAATCGCTCGCTGGCTGCTAGGGAGGAAAGAACCCAGGAAGATACCTGATCCTGGGTTAGATGGAATGCTTCATTGGGAAAGTTCTGCTTTTTTTTTAACAGGGGAAGGTATTCCACAGCCTCCCCAACAATATTTGGAGCCCACCCTGTACTTGACATACTTTGGTCACTGTTCTAAAAATAGATCATGACAGAAAGGCTGAGAGGTGAAATCAAACATTTTACAATCATTTGTGCATAGGAATTTGTTCATAGTTTTTTTCAGTCCGGCCCTCCAACAGTCTGAGGGACAGTGAACTGGCCCCCTGTTTAAAAAGTTTGGGGACCCCTGGTCTACATGGATCCTGAAGTTCCCCAAACAATCAGCTTGGGGTACTTCAGTGTTCAATTCGACAAACCTCTACTAGTTTTGCAGGAAATCCACTGGTGCTCTTGGCAGCCAGTAACCAGCAGGATAGCCAAACTCTCCACAAAATCTCACACCAGGCCCACACAATCAGTGTCAGAGATTCTTGGGACGTGGATTGACCTGATGAAAGCCTCCCAAATGAGCATCGCTACTCTCCCAGCCCTTTGCCCAGGACTGATGAAGGACAAAGAATCCTTGTGGGTCCACTTCTTTCAAGGCGACAGTTTCACCCTCTCAAACCCAGGTTTCAGTCACACCCAACAGGTCTATATTTTGTGCTGCAAGATAACTGCAACACTGTGGTCTTATTATTAATGCATCTGATGTTATACATGTTAGGGTCAGAAAAGGATATATCTTCCTAGGCTCACCACAATCGTGTATCACAATAGGACAAAGGTCAGAAGGAGGCTGAGAATGTCAGACTTTCTATACCAGGGGTAGGGAACCTGCGGTTCTCCAGATGTTCAGGAACTACAATTCCCATCAGCCCCTACCAGCATGGCCAATTGGCCATGCTGACAGAGGCTGATGGGAATTATAGTTCCTGAACATCTGGAGAGCCGCAGGTTCCCTACCCCTGTTCTATACATTGATGATGAGAACTACTGACCATAGGAAGGGGATTAGGACTCTTTTCTAGACTCATGGAAATTTTTTTTACTATTCTTGCTTAAGATACCTGTCTAATGGAGCTTGTAGGGCTGGTAAGCTTCAAGTATGTCATAATTTGTCATGAATGAGATAACTTCAGACCAACAGTTCAATGAAAGATCTGCTGGCCATAGTGCTTATAAGCGAACTCTAAAGAAAGAGAAAGCTGTTGCCAGAACGAGTTTACGGCAGATGTCAATTAAAACAGCCCAACACAATGATTCTTCTGGATTCTGGTTCTGGTTTCTTCTCTAAAAACTAGAGCTAGTTTCTCTTATACTATCACTGCTCAGACTTGGGTATCACTTTTTCATCACTGTATTCTAAATTGATTTATGACAATATACTTTTGATTTTCCAGAATGGCAGCTGATTCTATGTACATCCATTTTTGACAATGACTGTACAGAGCAAAAGTACAATTGTGAAACTAGTACCTTCAATTTTGATCCATGAGACACAGGTTTAACTCCATCTGGTCCAGAAGGGATGAACAACTCCCATTTACCGAAATCCATTTTCTTATATGGATGAGAAAATGGATTCCAATTATCTGGAATTACAAGAAAAAAATCAACATGTATTAAAATGCATGTAAAAGAGAAACAAGAATTTATTCTGTTATTTTTCTTAAATCAATATAGCATAACACCAAGTTTATTTTCATGTAGCAAATCGTATAGGTTCAGAATTATCAGCCAAAAATTATGAGTTATTTTAATATTAACAATGAAATTTTGAGACAGAACAAAATTCCTAACCACTCCAAATGATGCAGTGTATAAAATAACTTGCATGTGTATGCTCCCTAATAACTCATTTGAAAAACCAACAAGGCAATCTTGAAGCCAGTCAGTAAAACTGCCCAGCACCACCATAACTATGAAACTATAGGGACCAGACATGGACAGTGCTGATGGAGAAGGGCTTAGATACCGTATATACTCACGTATAAGTCGATCCGCGTATAAGTCGAGGCACCTAATTTTGCCTTGAAGAACTGGGAAACCTTATTGACTCGCGTATAAGTCGAGGGTGGGAAAGGTACATGGGGAGGTGGAGCGCTGAGCAGGCAAAGGAGCCACAGTTGGGGGAAAGGAGCGCCCCAGAAGCCTTTGGGAGGCTTTTTAAAGAGGGGCAAGGTGGGTCTGGGGAGAGGGAATAAACTAGGGGCCTTGGAGTGTGAACGGTATGGGAGGTGTTGGTGGAAAAGGCAGAGGAGAACGAGGCACAGAAAGCGGCTGAAAGGGGGCGGCAGAGAAAAAGGTGGCAGAGAAGAAGGCAGAAGCAGTCACTAACGCACCCATTTCCCTCCCCCCTTCCGCAGGCTGTAAGACTTGATTTCAGAGAAGCTGCCTGTTGGGCAGTCTGCCTCTGTGGTTTTCTTAAAAGAGTAATGCTCCAAAGGTTGCTTAAGCAATCTTTGCAGCATTGCCCCTTTAAGAAAATCATAGAGGCAGGCTGCCCAACAGGCAGCTTCTCTGAACCAAGTCTTACAGCCTGCCGGGAAAGGGGGGAAAAGGGTGAGTTAGTGAGGGGGCCTGCCAGTCAAAAGTGAAACAGAAAACTAAGCACAGATAATGGCTGAAAGAGGGGCGGCAGAGAAGAAGGCAGATCAGAGCAAAGAAAGGACAGGGGGAACACCACCCAAGAATTACCGGTAAGTGGGACCCGCGTATAAATCGAGGGGGGCATTTTTCAGCCTTAAAAAAAGGCTGAAAACCTCGACTTATGCGCGAGTATATACGGTAGTATGCTAAGACTTTTTAACCTATGTCTTTTCCCAGTGTCATGTCATACTGGCAAAAAAAAATACTGTTTAAGTATAAATACTTCCTGCTAAATTCAATGAGAATGAAAAAAGTCTTCCAACTGTTATGCCAACTCTGCTACAACACATCCATAACACCACACAAAATACCATATAAATTGGTCATCAATCACAATTTTGCTAAACAGGATATAAATCCCAGCCAAGAAATGTATCTCTGATATGATACAGTATGATATGATACAATATCATGGGGACCACAGCATGGGAGGATTTTGGTCTTTGGCTCTCTAGACAAAAAGGTACTTCATGCACACAGCAAAGGACAATGAGAACAAGTACTGTTTAACATATTGCCAACACTGATCTGCTTAGAACTCTTACATGTATTATACCTGAGGGCACAGACACCAAACTTGGTCCTCCACCTATCTGACTGGGAATTCAAGGATAATGCATTCCACACAAAGTAGCAAAGAATCCTCTACTATAAATGCCTCTGTCATACTCCTCACATCATGTACCGTATATACTCGAGTATAAGCCGACCCGAATATAAGCCGAGGCACCTAATTTTACCACAAAAAACTGGGAAACTTATTGACTTGAGTATAAGCCTTTGAACTTGACTCAGTAGCAGCTAAAAATAGCAGATTTGGGAGCAAGATGAGATAGAGTTGCTTAATAGAGTTTGCATTAGGGATGAACAGCTTTCTAGCACTCCAGGAACACAAATGAACCACTGTTTTCCTCCAAATGTAAAATAATTCTGGGATTCACAGCCATGCCAGCCTAAACTTTGCTCCAAAGAAAGTCTTTGTCTTCAGCAACATCAGTATTTGGCAGTAAACTACTGTCAAAAGAATTGTATTCATCTAGAATGCAACGCACCAATAACCCTTAGGAGAGAAATGCCTCGGGGTTTTTTAACACACACACATACAACCTAGCTGTAATGCTATGCAGGCTGTCCTTACAGCTTGTTTTTACAGCTCTCTGGTGAGTTACCAGATCCCCACAGCAACCCCAGCTCCGGCTGCCATCTTGGAATTACCATATATACTCGAGTAAAAGTCGAGGGGGGCTTTTTCAGCACAAAAAATGTGCTGGAAACAGCTTATACTCGAGTATATATGGTACCTACTGTGTAGTGATTCAGCAATTAGTTCTCCTTAACAGTTGCTACCAGTATATGTTGCATCTGTATATCCCTAGCAGGATGGATAAATGATTTAAATCACTATTTAAATCACTAGTCAGTAAGACTTGATTTAAATCATATATATCTATATCAATAAACGCAAAATACCATTGACTGACTCACTGACTGACTCATCAAAAGAATCCAAAAACCACCGAATCTACAAAGTTGAAATTTGGCACACTGGTTCATTATGTAGTTTAGGTGCTCACTAAAAAAGGATTTTTCAAAATATTCAGTTTTACTCAAGTTATTACACATTTACTGTTGAACTCTGGCCATCTGTGTTACTGTTGAACTCTGGCCATCTAAACGAACATTCTAAAGGTGACAGTTAAAAACCTGCTTGCCAAGCTAAAGGATACAGTATGGGGAGTAAAAATGATTAGTTTCACAGGAGATTTTAATTCAGGGCACTTTGACGCTCTACTTCCATGTGTCAAATCGACAAGTTCTGATTATGCCCACCAAACAACAAACACAATTGAGCCAATGGTGGCCCAACTGGATTCTACCACCAACCTCCTCACTGCATACGAACCTGTTCCTTCTGTTGAAACAGCTAAAGGGAGAAGAGGGATTAAACACAGAAAGTGATTTACAGATTCAGTTAGAAAAAGACAACTACAGGAAGCTGCTGCAAAATATGTGAAAAACAACGCAGATGTTCATAAAGAGGCTGTGAAAAAGTATGCTAAATGACACCCTGAAGTTCACAGACAGGCTGTGATAAGGTATGCTGAATGTCACCCCGAAGTTAATAGAGAGGCTGTGAAAAAATATTCCTCTAACAACCCTCATGTTAACCAGACTGCTACAGCCAAATGCAATAAAAAAATTACAAATTAAATTATCACCTTGGACTAAAAAATATTTGTCAGGTTTTGAATATGGATCTCACATTGATTACTGTGGATACAATGTGATTGATCTTGGACTTCGATCGCCCTGTGCTTGGTGCCACGCTCTGAAGTGGGGGGATGAGCCCCCAGGAATGTGCTGCAGTGGCGGTAAAGTTCAGCTCCCTGCCATTCAACCCTACCCTGAACCTCTTCACAGCCTTCTCACTCATCAGCATCCAATGGCAGAACGCTTTCTTTCTGCTTCCCGGAAATACAATGGATGCTTCCAAATGACGTCTTTTGGAGCCCAAGAGGTGAAAGAGAGTAATTTCATGCTGACATTCAAAGTGCAGGGACAGGTCTACCACAGGATAGGAAACCTCATGATGGGACCCCAGCAGCAGCTGTCATTTCTTCAGATATACTTTGTTGGGGATCACAACAATGAGAGGTACATTCAGAGTGCTCCAGAGTTAGTTCACCTGACAGCTTGGTCATCCTTCAACCGGAGAAAAAAACCAAGAATATTGTTTACAGGGAAGTTTTGAGCACTTAATCTGAGGGAGAAATGAAAACTGTATGCTGAACAAGTTATTAGTATGGCTACGTAGACCACAAAGTTAGGGGTGGTGATTATTTGCCTTTTAATGTTTTATCCTGTGACAGAAACTCATCCTACCATTTATAAATAGTTAATAGTGTTTATGAATTCATTACATTTGAAACTTTCAAGGTATTTTTATCAGGCAACTTTTATATTTTCACTATGTTTTAGTATTCTCAGTGTTTTTAAAGGATCATTATTTTTATGAATTCCTTAAATTGCAACCATTAAGGGTATTTTTATGCTGTACGTTTTATATTTTCAGTATTTTTATAGTATGTATATTTTAATGAATTCATGCCATTTCAAACTTCAAGGGTAATTTTATCAGGTACGTTTTTTTCAGTATTTTTCAGTAGTTTCAGTTTTTTTGCCATGCATGGGAAGGGGAGGGAGTGAGGGGTGGCATGCAAGGGAGGGGAGGGAAGGGGAGGGGGCCCGGCATCTGGACATGGCCCACCCACCCTAGCGGAGGGAGGGAGAGGAGAAGGAGTGAGGGGTGGCATGCAAGGGAAGGGGAGGGAGTGAGGGGTGGCATGCAAGGGAGGGGAGGAAAGGTATTTTTTATAATCTCCATAGCGAAGCACGGGTATCCTGCAAGTATCTATATATATATATATAAACGCGAAATACCACTCACTGACTGACTAACTCATCAACAGAACTCAAAAACCACCAAAGCCACACACGAAATTTGGCACACCTGTTCCTTATGTACTCCAGGTGCTCACTAGGAAAGGATTTCCCAAAATATTCGCTTCCACTCGATTTATTACCTATTTACTGTTTCCACTGCTCATCTCTGGCCATCTGCGCAAACATTCTAAGGGCAAACCAACTGCTCAGTCCACAGACATGCTGCACGAACATTCCAAGGGTGACAGTTAAACACCACCAGCTTCATGTCCTTCACCATGGTGCGCCAACTGCACTCTAACACCACCCTCCACAACGCATGCAAACCTATCCCTTCTGCTGAAACCGCTACAGGGAGAAATTAAACACAGAAAGCACTTTACACACTGCATTATAAAAAAACAACTACAGGAAGCTGCTGCAAAATATGCGAAAACAAACCCATCAGTCCACAGACAGGCTGTGAGGAAATATGCTGCATTTCACCTCAAAGTTCACAAACAGGATGCAAAGAAGTATGCTGAATGTCACCCCAAAATTCATAGAGAGCCTATGATGAAGTATGCGTAGCGAAGCACAGGTGCCCTGATATATATATATAGTGTGTGTGTGTGTGTGTGAAAGTGAACTATCTCCAGTTTAACAGATTAATCATTCAAATTTGGGCAATTTTTCTGCTGCACTTTATTGAAAGGAGAAAAATAATAATTACCTTAGTAACATTTTAAAAAAAAATAGATTTAAACCATTTAACCAAAACAATAACATGATAGCATATGTATTTTTGTATTTACATGAACATCTAGGTTGTTTAACTGCTGTTGTTAAACCAAATATATATATTTTAAAAATTGAGACTGTCAGAAGGTCTGCAGACTTAAAAGCCTAAAATACATAGCTGTTTTATTGCTGATGGAATTTAGAGGGAACTGAGTGAGCACTAAAAACAGAGCTGCACACAATGACAGAATTAAATTACAAGCACTCAAACCAAGAATGGAACAAGCACTTTCTCCAACTCATTTGCTTGAAAATACTGTCAAAACCAGGGTCAAATCTTAAGTGCTGAAGAAGTGGAGTTAGTTATTTTTCTGTATTTTGTTTAAAGTCTCAGAAATGGGTTTCAGGATTCTCAGCATATCTTCAACATTTCTCTTAAGCTCAACATTGAGGATTTTGGCCATAACAGGGCCACCTATTTTCACTCCATTTTGTTCACAAACTGTCAAGAGAATATGCCAGCTCTTAATATACTGCTCAAAACAGTCCATTACTGAATTCCATCTAACATCCTGTGGGAGGGTTAGCTTGGTTCCACCAACTCTTTTCAGAGCTGCTGCTGCAAAATGATTGTTAAGGAAGTGTTTAGCAATTTGAATGAAATTCATCATTGTTTCTAGGAAACTGGAGTCTTTGGCTAGGAGGTGCAGCAAATGAGCACTGCAACCACATGTTATTAGCTTTGTAATCTCCATGCTCTTCTAATTCCTTTCTTATCTTGGATACTTTTGCACTGTTGTATGTGACTAAACTGCATACTAGACATTTTAATTTTTGTTCATTTTTTATAGCTTTTGCTGCTACTTCTTGTAAGTATTTTGCTCTATGTGCATCTTCTAATGTATCAAGTCTTTTTTGCAAGAAAGACATTGCCTTCTATTATACAAGCACATACATCAGGATCATAATGGATATTACCTATCAATATTTAGTTTAACAATTTAACCTTCTAGATCTGTGGCACACAGCTCCATTTTTCTGTCATCCACTTTATCCAGCAGTTTCCCTGCAACATCTGTTCTGCTGGGTGAACTGTATCCTGGCCTCAATGACTGAATCATATTAATAAAGTGTGGGCTTTCAATCAGACGGGAAGAAGAGTTTGTCACTTAAATAAACTGGGCATTTTTAAAATCAGTTACCACTTTTTCTCATCTGCTGGTTTATCACAAACCTATCTAGGATGGTTCCTAGCTGGTTGGGTTTTTTCTTTCGGTTATGTACTGTGGATATGTGTTGTATTTGATGTAACCTAACTCTGAAACTGTAGAACAATAGGATGGTGATCTCAAAGGTGGATAGTTTCCAGAATCTTTTAGGGTGGTGATTGATTTCCCTTAAAAAAGCCAATGCTATTATTTTATTATTGATACCATTCCAGCTTATTTAGTACTCCTCTTTGTATTCACTGCCACTCAGTACTGCCCCAAAAAGAAATATTTGCTTGTTTCAGCTCTCTATTTCTTCACAGCAACTGTATCAAAATGACAGTAACATGCAGTAATAATAACCAATACATTTTTGCTAAAATCTGACAATTCCTCAAGGCAATCTTTAAGAAATATTTGAAATTAAAATGTTAGAAACCTGAAGATCCTGTCTCTTCAAACATCTTTTTGTCATTTTCATCAAAGCACTTCTCATGATGTTACTTCAGTCAGGCTATCAGGCCTTGCATTTCTTTGTTGCAGTGTTTGCATTTTGCCCAGATGCCTGCCTTACCCATAGCTAGAGGAACTTCTTTAAGATATTCCAAAACTGTGTCTCTTGTATTACCTGTTGACATTATAGGTTTTCTTCTCCAAGAAGAGAATAAAATGATAAACCTAAGGCTAAACACACAAAGATCCCAGACTTGTGGAGTATTCTGGTCAAAAGATATCACTTTCATTTTCACTGTTTATCCCTCCCTCCACACACTGAGTTTCTTATGCAGAACTATAAACTTAGCTCTTAAGAGTTAAGGATATGAGTCTGTGTATATAGATTTGCAAAAGAACAACGGAGCTAAAGTGTTTTTCTCAACTCTGTATGTTTATTTTATATAATTTTGCTGAGAAGAAACATGTTACCTCTGTAGTCACAAATTCACAGTTTTGAGAAACGCAAAATTGAGCATGTGAAAATATCTTCCAGATAGAAAAACTGCCCAAAATAATCTTACAGAAATCTCTGGAAGAGTATGGCATTGTGAACAAATTAATGGAATTCATTTACCAAAACAATTAAACATTGCATGAATATATAGCCTCATGTTACATAATTAAAAATGAATCATTTCATGATGAATAACTTTTGGGCTATAAGGTATCTTAAACAGAAAACTAAGGCTGTTTCCACACAGCCCAATAACAACGCCCTAGGAATGGTAAAAACACTGTCCCTGGGGCGCTGTTCACACAGCAGACGCTGCTGAATCGCAGCAGCACCGTGATCATGCCGGCGTGCGAGGTTTTCCAAAAGCGGCATCTTCCACCTGCTGCCGTGCGAATGGCAACGGGTGGAAGGTGGTGTTTTCCCCCTGCCGGCCCCAAATGACTCTTACCTCCTGTCGCCTTCCATCGCATTGTGGAGGCCAGGGGACATGCCTTTTGGCCTCTGACCCCCGAACCGTCGCTCTGGCCATGGGGGCGTGTCCCCTGGCCTCCACAATGCGACGGAAGGTGACAGGAGGTAAGAGGCATTTGGAAGTTGCACAGCCTGTGCGAAGGTTGTGCCGTCGGCTGTGCTCCCAGCGGGATCATCCATGCAAATGGTCCCAGGGGGTGCATCGGCATGAACTATGCCAATGCACCCCCACTCAGCAGGCCATGCAGAAACAACCTATCTTTTTTCCAAAAAGGCATTTTTATTTTTTAATGCAATGTAAAAAAAATGTGATTTTAATTAAAAAATTAAATTAAAAAATCATTGATTTTTATCCACCCTGATACCCAGAGAAAAAAGGATAACTGATCCTGGATAACTGCTGATAGAACATTACTGTGATGTAATGTTCTCACGAGCAACTGGGATCACAACAATACTCCTGAGTAACTACCAGGTATTCTAATCATGGTGTAGTGTAGTATAGTAAGAGTCAGTGTAGTGTAGTGATTAAAAGTGGTAGGCTGTGACCTGGGAAACCGGGTTTGATTTCCCAGTCCTCCACATGAAGCCTGCTGGGTGACCTTGGGCCCATCACAGTTCTCTTAGCTCATGCAGAGGCAAGCAATGGCAAACCACCTCCAAACATCTCTTGGCTTGAAAACCCCATGTAGATGCCATACTTCTCTGCCTTAACCTCGGTTGGATTCTCGGATCTTCCTATCAATGCAAAGATGATTCTCCTGCTCAACAATCCTGAGGCTGAAATAACACAAATCGTAGCCAAATTTTTGCTGCACATTTTAAATTAGGCTCCCTTGACTTTTGTCCATATTACTTTTACTGTTCTCTACTGAATTTACTCTTTTTTGTCCCTATGTTGATTATGCCTAATAAAGGTCTCTGAATCTGAATCTTGTCCCAGTTACAAAACTAGAAGATTGCAGTCTACCTTGGATTTTTAAAGCTACATTACAGCAGTGGGCTGAAGGAACAAAGGTTCTGGTACGGTTTCACTAATGCCACACTTATAGCTGTTAGCCTGCTAGAGTTAAAGAACGCTTGTTGATTAAAAGACATACAGGGATGAAACAGTTAACTGATCCTAGTTTTGAGCAGTCCAAAACCCCTTTCCATCTAAAACATGTAATATCGCTTTTAAAAATTAATCAGAATCTACACTATCAATTGTGTCTAGTTTGACCCCATTCTTCTATTATTGATCTCAATGATGACATTTATGACAGCTGAAATGCACTAGCAAAGGACACACAGAGAAGGCTTCTACCTAATTCACCAAGATTTTTTAAGCAGTAAAATAATGTATTAAAAAGTAGATAGTAATTTAAATTACTAATACTTTTAATGGGGAAAGAATACAACATTGTTTACCTTGCTGATACTAACAGCTAAATATTCATCAGTTACAGTTTTTTTTGTTTATGCCTGTGATAAGGTGGAGTTGTTATTCATTTTAATGCAGGACACTTCAAAATGACTTCCTTTAAAAATTGCTGTTGGTAAATGCTATAGAAGTTTGAAACCAATAATTCCAAATAAAAACACTGAGACTACAGGAAGTAGCAAGAGACTACAGTATAAGAAGACTTCCTCCAACTCAACAGAAGAATCACTTAAGGCTTATTGGAGTACTAGGACACAGGTATTTAACAGGAGCTATTTAAAAACTCTTACTTTTGCTAAAACACATAGAATATTCCAGTTCCAGATGTAGAGTTAAGTAAAACAAATGTCTAGTCTTAACAAGTTTATGACACAGGCTTGAAAGCTGATCACCATGGAGATCACAGAGAACAAAGGTTAAAAGGCAAGTATAAAGAGAAAGAGGTTTGCTTGGGGGGGGGATAGTAGAGAGTGGTCCAGCGCAAGTTGGAATAGCTTGTACATTGGTGAAAATGTTTGCAGGAGGTCTTGGAATTTATCAAGTCAGCGGTTCTCAACCTGTGGGTCGTGACCCCTTTGGGGGTCGAATGACCCTTTCACAGGGGTCGCCTAAGACTCTCTGCATCAGTGTTCTCCATCTGTAAAATGGATAAATGTTAGGGTTGGGGGTCACCACAACATGAGGAACTGCATTAAAGGGTCGCGGCATTAGGAAGGTTGAGAACCACTGCTCTAAGTAAAGTCTTTACAGCAAGTTGATTAAAGCATGCCAAGTGAGGGGCTGCTGCACGTTACAAAGGGCCAGGTCATAAGGGTGTATCTAGAGAAAATGGCACCCAGGGCAAGCACTGAAATGCCCCCCCTCCCCAGCACAACAGACTGTAGGCAGACGGCAATTTTGGATATTAATAGATAGGTCCTGATCCAGCAAGAGAGAGCTCTACACTAGGAGGGCTGCTTCCTCATGCATGTTGCTTTTATTGGACCAATGCAAGCAACTTTAAACATTCTGACCTTTGAGACATTCCATGCAAATTTGCAAAGAGCAGGTCAGCAAGCAGTGGTGGCTACTCTGCTATGTGCTTCTGGTGCAGCATGACCCTTCCATCCGGCCAAGAGAAACCCAAGTCCCTGGCAGAAGAGGTGTGTGTGATGTAAATCAAAGTCAGGAGAGGTCGATGGAGATTGAGACAGCGACAGCTACTCTGCCAGGTGCTTGGAAGAATACAAAGTCTACTGTGCCTCAGCTGCCTGCAGGGACCCTTAATGGTGCTCACTTCCCTTCAACCTGTACCCATGCTGGGTGCAACTGCAGCTGCTTATGTTTTCTATGGACATAATGGGCAGCAGCGGTAGTGGCCTGCGCCAGCCTCCTCCACATGGGCTGGCACAGTGGGTGATGTTGGGCAGTGGGGTGCAGCACAGCTGACTATGGTGGGCCATAGGTGGGCCATATGGTGGTGCCTGCAGAGGGGCTATCAGGGAGGCTGCTGAGACTGTGCACCTAGGTGGTAGAAGTTGGGTGGGGCACGCTCCTAGGGGGAAAGGGGAGGAGTGGCATAGCATGCCTTGCCCAGCCTGCTGACTGCATCAGTGCCTTCATGGCTCATCTTGCAACCACTTGTAGCCACTCCCAAGCCCCCGGCTCCTATGGCTGCACCCACCTGGAAGTGGTGCTGCCTGGTCCCAGCCTATTTGGCTAAACAATGGCCCTCCCCATCACCAGGGCAACCCACGAGAGATTTGGGAAGGTCACAACCACCAATGTGCCGAGGGAATTACTCAGGCACTTGGAAAATGCAAACAGAGGTGGTGCTCAATCTGAGTACTGAAGTGGAGGAGCCTCAGCCTGACCACCCATGCTTTCCTGGGCTTCTGCGGTGAAAGGCAATGGCTCAGCTCCAGTTCCTCACTCCTGGGTGGGGAGCAGGCAGCCAAATCTGTGCCCCCACATAATCTGTTCAAATTGTGCCTGGGGCTTGAGCCTCCTTCCAACAGGTCCCCCCTCATGACACTTATGCAGAGCATATTATACCAGTTTTCATGTCTTAAAACAGATTAATGTTCATTTCTACCAACACATCTCTGAAATAATTGAGATTTTAATCACTGATCAGAACTGCAAGTTAATGAGGAAACCTAATGCCCAAAACTATCTGGATAGGTCAACTTTCTCAGTATCTCACAAATTGCATCTCCAAGCTCAGTTATCACATTTAAAACTGGCTCCTGTACTAGGCATATGTAACAAAAGCTTCCAAGCTTCAAAAGCTGCTGACCTGTATTTAGTTAGTGTCCTCATAGTACAAATAGCTTGCAAGAACAATATTCAACAACAAATGCACCATGTGTAATATCTGTCATGGTCTCAGAGTCAGCCAGCCAGGAGTCCTGTGATGAGAAGCCAGGGCAGGATGACCCCACTGTGCTGGAGCCCCAGTCAACTGGGTCTCAAGCACAGCCAGAAGCCTCACAGGACACAGACAGAGCTGGCCCAAGTCAAGAACAGGAAGCCAGAGTGTTTGCAGAAGCACCACCAATCATTGAGGGCCAACCTAGCAGTCCATCCAGCTCACCTGGGTCGTATGGCGGCTAAAAATTCATACCTGGCAGGAACTGCACACTAAAAGGTGCAGTGCATGCTTGGAAGCCCTAAGGCATCCCAGAGAATGCTGTGAGTCATCTCAGGATCAAGACTGAGCTACAGCACAGACATATAAGAGACTGCTCTAGGAAGCTGCAAGATGAACGTTGTTGAAAGCCTGGCAGCTTTCTGCCACTTGCGATTGATTCCTTGGAACTCTGGATTGCCTGACTTGGCCTCTCTTTGACTCTTGACTGCCTCTTACCAGACCTGCTTGGACTCTGTTTCTCTGGCCTCAGAGTAAGACGGCCCTCTCTTGTATCTGTGCCTGCTATCAGCTGTAACCTGACTCTTGTGAGCCCAGCAAGCCAGGACAATATCTTTCAAATGTTTAAATGTTTAAAAATGTTTAAATGTTTTTTTTAAAAAAATCCTTACTTTTAGTTCTACATTCCTTTGTAGTTTCTTTGAAGACAATATCACTGAAGTTTTGATACAGAGTAATTTAAAGGACTAACTGCATCGGCAAGACATGAGTTACACTAGAATTCATTTTCCATAGTTTGCATATCAATATATCAAAATTAAAGTATGTGGAAAGGGGCTGGGGAAGAACATCTGATTTGCATGTTGAAGGCCCTAGGCCCAATTCCAGTGAATTCATTTAAAATGATCCTATAGCAGATAATCAGAAAAACCTCTTTCCAAGACCCATGATGAGACACAGAAGACAATACTGCCCTTCATAGACTAATGGCATTGGTACAGGGCAGCTTCACATATTCATTATGCCATTCGTGCAGAGAGTGCTAAAATGTTTCCAAAGACAGCATCGCATGACTGGTCATAATGTCTGCTCTATGCTCGGTATACATTTTGGACCAATTGCATGGAGC
This sequence comes from Sphaerodactylus townsendi, assembly GCF_021028975.2. Classification (NCBI taxonomy): domain Eukaryota; kingdom Metazoa; phylum Chordata; class Lepidosauria; order Squamata; family Sphaerodactylidae; genus Sphaerodactylus; species Sphaerodactylus townsendi. Next base: position 54,892,526 of record NC_059428.1, on the reverse strand, counting down.
TTCTCATGTCACTTATACTTCAGACAAACACCATGCAAAGTATCTATACAATTATACTGAATGATCTACAAATGATTCATAATCATTGTGGCCACTCATAACTGGTGATACCACATGGAAGAATTTTCAGTGGCTCCACATGGATAGTTTAATATTACACTCTATGAAGTGTATACAAGCCTTTTATAATGAAGCAGTAAATTCTAAGATAGTAATATTTTTCCTGTACTCCTTAAATTACTAACCAATAACACATGTAAATAACACTGAACATTATATTTACCAAGAGCACTGCAGGAAGCTATAATGTGAATACTGCCTCACTTCAAATTTCACATGACTAATTGCCTCATATCCATGATTTGTGAATCGTCTAACACTCTGAATTTAGAAATCATAACGTTTTGGATGCTCACTTGAGTTTGAATATTTGAGGGAGGGGGGTAGAAATAATCAGAAGAATATTTGTTCATCCAATGGTTTTATATATTATTTGTATACTGCCTTGAGCTCCTTGGAGGAAGGTCAGGATAAAGTAAGAAAACCAGACCAACCATGGGGCTGTTGTAACAATAAAATGAACAGGAATGCCATGGAGGAAACATAGCATAGAACCAAAAAAATACAAAATACAATAATAATGTAGAGCTAAGCACTCAGTTCCTTCTTCTGATTTTCTTAGCAGTCTGAAAGCTAAACTCCAACTTCCATTCTTCCCTCCTATCAATTCCTTATTAGGGAAGAAGAACCTTGTCCCAGTCTGATCAAGAGCTACACATGACATCACAAAACCAGAAAGAACAAGGGGAATTATAGGCAGATCGGCTGAGTCCATGTTCTACCTCCTCCCACATCTCAGTCTGTCAACAAATAAATAATCATCTATTAGGACAGCAGGAGCCTCGGATTACAGTTATCCATTATTCTGCTATTAGTTACACTTGTATATCACCATCTGCGACCATACAAAGTAGATTTTTTTTAAAAAAATGAGCACTCAATATTGTCAGAATGTTAAAAAAAATAGAACATAAAAGTGTTAGGCAACAAGATACCCTTGGCTAAAAGCAGAACAAAGGGCAAAAACAAAACAAAGACCACTATTTCAGTAAACAGAAAAGAAATTAGAGTCCACCAAGAGAGGCAAGACCTATGCAGCTGAAACAATTATAATCATGTAGCATAGGAGCACATTCTCCCTTAGTCTCTAGACAAATTTAGAAATCTCAACAGACAGAGTTTTGCCCACAAAAAGTTTTCCAATGAAAAGTAAAGAAACTCCTGAATTCAATATAGAGTACTATTATTTCATTCTAAAGTACCTGTTAGATACCGTAATCTATCAGGTAAGGTACGAATAGAATAAAACAGGTGACAATTTCTTTCCACAGATGTATAAGCTACACTTGTAGCGACTGAACCATAGAGCAATAAAAAGGAAGGTGAAAGTGATCTAATAGCACTGTTTGGAGCACTGTTTGGAGGCGCTGTTTGGAGGCGGTCGCTGGTTGGTTGCGGCAGAGCAGGCTGAAACTGAATCCATCGAAGACGGAGATCCTCTGGCTCGGCCGTGAGGGGGGGGGAGGATCGTTCCAGCCGCCGGTGTGGGAGGGGGCCACTTTGGCACTGACCCCCTCCGTTCGCAGCCTGGGGGTCCACCTGGATTCGTCTCTGTCAATGGAGACCCAGGTGGCCCATACAACCCGGGCTGCGTTCTTCCATCTTCGTCAGGCCCGGCGGCTGGCACCCTTCCTCTCCCAAGCGGACCTAGCCACTGTGATCCATGCAACGGTCATCTCCAGATTAGACTATTGTAACTCGCTCTACGCGGGCCTTCCCTTGCGTTTGATCCGGAGATTGAAGCTGGTCCAGCATGCAGCGGCACGCCTGCTTGCAGGTAGCGCCACCTGGCTACATATTCAACCTATGCGCCAACTGCACTGGCTCCGGTGGAATTCGGATCATCTTCAAGGTGCTGGTATTGACCTTTAAAGGTATGCAGCGGCCTGGGACCATCGTATCTTGAGACGCATCACCCCATCGCCCCTGCGGCCTCTCCGATTGGTTGAGGCCAATTTACTCAGTGGTCCCTGGCCTTGTGGTGATGCAGCCTCCACGAGATTGGCCAGAGCCTTCACGGCTCTGGCCCGATATAAGGCAGCTCTCCCTCCAGTTGTCGGGCCTCGCGGAGCTTGGGTGAAGTTCCGCAGGGCCTGTAAGGCGGAGCTGTTCCGCGGGCCTTTGGAGGAACCGGCTGTTGATGGTGCCCCCATCCCTGGCCGACTCTGACATCTGGGCCAACTGTCATCCTAGACTTCGCCATTTCCTCCCTTTTGGAGGGAGGGAATTTTAGAATAGAATATTGGATGTTTTCCAATAGTAGACTACTGAGCATCATCTATTTTATTGTAATTTATTATATCTGCTAGGAATGTTTTATGGTTGCCGCTGCTTTTAAATGTTTTAATTGCTTATATTGTTTTCTTTTCTGTTGTACACCGCCCAGAGCCCTCCGGGGAAAGGGCGGTATAAAAGTTTAAATAATACATAAATAAATAAATAAATAATATTAATTAAAGACATAAATAGCAGAGTAGGGTGTTTTTTTTAAGTCTTAGGGGTTTGAAGCCCACTTTCTCATGGGAAATATTGCTAGATCCATCTGAAATGAACATCACTTTTTCCATTCCCTTAGGTTCTTTATTCTATTATTTTCCTCTAGAGAATGAATCACTTTCTTTGATGATGAAAAGGAGGAATAGTGCAACCGACAGTTTTTCATTCAGAAAACTAAAATGTTCATTTCAAAACCTTACAAACAATTTTAATAGAATCTGAAAACAGGTATTGGTGACACAATATATTTAACTAGCAGTAAGGCCCATTGTGGGGGGAAATGCAATATGATTTGGAAAGGGCAGGCAAGCAAACACTTCCCCTGCATTAGGCTTTATTCCTTCTTTACCCACCTCCCCCCCCCCACTTGGCTGGGGGTTGGTGGGGGTTGGGCTGGCCACAGCAGCACTCCTCCAACCAGAATCTTTGTACCACAGACATGTCATCACCAGAGGAGAGCAGCAGGGATTTGGCAGCGTGTCAGGCTGCTGGGCACTTGTCTTTCTGGTGAGTCTGCAACTGGAGGACTTGGGTTTTGGAGAGTGGGAGAGGGCAGGCAGAAGTCTGGGGAGGCTTCTGCTGGGGCAGTGACTGGCCTGCCAGCCCCTACCCTCCTTCCTACTTAGTCGCAGGCAGGGCAAGGTACTTTTGCCCCTTTCTGTCTTGCCAGAGCTCGAGCGTAGCCTGACCACCACTGAAGGGACTGGAGCTCACTGCCGTCTCTTGTGGCTGACAGTCATCACTTCCCCTGGCCCCTTCTCTCCTGGCTGGGTATTGGTGGGGGCTAGGTTGGTCACAGCAGTGCTCCTCCACCCAGCATCTTTGTCCCCAGTTGCCCTGTCACCAGAGGTGAGCATCAGGGGTTTCGTGTAGCGTCAGGCAGCTGGGCTCTTGTCTCATCAAGGAGTAAGTGGGTGGGGAGAAAGCAGGCAGGGGTCTGGGGCGGCTTCTGCTGGGCCCAGAGAGAGAATATCTTACCACTGGTGTCCGGCTGGGCCTGGCTTAGTCTTTGGGAGGTGGGAGAGAGCAGGCAGGGTACTGGGAACCAATCATCATGCAGGATTCACTTCCACAGCTGGTAGTGAGCCATGTGCATGGATTGGTGAGAAGCTGTAGATTCATTCCATCCCTTAGTCAACTGTGTATAAGGATATTTTAAGACCACTGGCATGCTTTGCATAAGCAGAACCTGCCCAAATCCACTCTTCTAGACATGACAGTGGAAGTACAGAAGCCATGTTCACTTTTGCCTCCAGGAAAAGTAGAAAGAGGAACATATGCAATTGAAAAAAGTCTACACATATACAATATGGCAGGCTAGGATTAAAGTTCAATCTCAGATCAGAAATCTGAGATGAATTGACTATACAAGTATATTGTATAAACACAGAGCACAGAAAGGTGGTACATTTTCCTTTCACCATCAGTGTTATACTAAATCCTGAGTGTCCTTTCAAAGAAAGTAATGTATTTTTGGTAAGCTCTGTGCAAGGCAAACATACTGTATACTACCAAAGTAGGCTGACAGACCCATGCCATGTTAGGGGATGCCACAGATGGCACAGGAAAGAACTGATATGAGAGCAAGACACTGTTCCACATTAAAAAACCAGATATTCTCAAGCCTTTGGGACTCCTTTTTAGTGTCAAAGTATGCATGGTTTGCAGTTTATACTTTTCAAGTTGCTTATAATGTCCCAGTGTCTGCACAGGTCAACAGATCTTCATTTGCTCCTTCCAATGTGATAAAACCAGTGTTCTGAGCCAATCTTTACTTATTCTAATTTATATCCATCTCAGCACTGATCTGCATCCATCACAACCATCTCCGCTCTAATTTGAATCTATCACAGTCATTAATCTATATTCAGGAAATAGTTCAAAGCATTCTTTTGCATTCCAATGGTTCATCACATCCCTATCTTCTCCTTTGTGCAAACCCCAGAAAAGTAAACAACTCTTTGTCTCTCCTTAGCTGCCAGCTTACCTCATACCATCTCAGACTCATGTTGGGTTATAAATATTAGTCTTTTGGCCATTCAGAGTGTGTGTGTTTGGATCCACGCATACAACCCCACTTGTATATGGATTGCTTTTCCTTTTGCTCCAGAAAATGTTGGCTGTTTCTCTTTTCAGCCTGCCTTCAATGGACCTCTCCTCTACTAGGCTGGTAAATATCACCCATCTCTGAAATCCCTGTCCCACTGCTTCTCTTTTACTCTTGAATGTCTTTTAAGTGAATCTATACATAATCAACCAACTACAATTTTGGGCTTTTACTTATTTTATTAATAAAATCTTATTTGCTTCACAACTACCTCTTTATTTAAAAGTTTTCACCTGTACCATCCCAGTATATACAGGCTATCGATTCCAATTACCTTCCTCTTGCTGTGTCTACACAGCTAATTTCCCCATCTAAAAGCAGTGACAGCCTATTTAGGGTTACATTGGGAGTAATTAACCAGAGACCAGACTTTATCTTTAGACAACATGGCTCTAGAAATGGTACAGTCTTTTTCTCCCATCTATGGATAATGAAACTTCTTACTTCGAGTTTCCATTTGTTTTAAAACCAGGTCATGTTGGCGTCCACAGCAGTGGGTGCACCTCTAATAGTTTTTAAAATGTGACTAGAACTTGACTCAACATCTGTTCAGACAACAACAGCACCACCAAGATCAGCACACACAATGATGTATTTTGTTTTAAATCATAATGGACACAGTAAATGCGTTTCATCCAAAAGGCATTTTTTTGGCACCTGGACATTTTTGAAAATGCTATGCTCTTTTTGAAAACCAAATCAATTAAGATGCTAAATAAGATCACCTGAATTAGAATATGTCAACCAGCTACTGAATGAAAATAAATACACATCAGGTTCTTACAGCTATTCATACCTCTGCCATATATTTATTTTATATATCTAATTTCAGCTACCAAAACCCAATACTGCTTTTGTTTTATTAAGCTTTACAATGTTAACCTTTTGTGATCAGAGGGCATCATATTGATTTCTGCCTCTAACCTGCAGACATTTGTTTATTTCACTTCTAGTCCACTTTTCTCCTTTAATGTGAGCAGCAGTGGCGTAGGAGGTTAAGAGCTCGTGTATCTAATCTGGAGGAACCGGGTTTAATTCCCAGCTCTGCCGTCTGAGCTGGGGAGGCTTATCTGGGGAATTCAGATTAGCCTGTACACTCCCACACACGCCAGCTGGGTGACCTTGGGCTAGTCACAGCTTCTCGGAGCTCTCTCAGCCCCACCTACCTCACAGGGTGTTTGTTGTGAGGGGGGAAGGGCAGGGAGATTGTAAACCCCTTTCAGTCTCCTACAGGAGAGAAAGGGGGATATAAATCCAAACTCTTCTTCTTCTCTTCTTCTTCTTCTTCTTCTTCTTCTTCTTCTTCTTCTAATGGAAACCCAAAGCAGCTTACCTGGTTCTCCTGTGTTCGATTTTATCTTCACAACAAACCAGTGAGGTAGATTACGCTACAGATGTGTCACTGGTCCAAGATCCACTCAGCTAGCTTCCATGACAGAGTGGAGATTTGAACCAGGGTCTCCCAGACTCTAGTCTAACAGTGTTGTCATGTTCGTAAGTTTCAGTGAATACACATACAATATACACTGTGCACTTTTTTATCTTTTTACATATGTTAAATAATCATGTAACATTCAGTACATTTACAAATGTGTCATTCAAACCACACATTTATCCAGGTTCTGGTCCCTGGCTTTATTTGTAGAGTGAACACATGTTGGCTCCTTCTGATCCACAATGAACACACACATTCCGCATCTACCTATGTGTTCACTGGAACTTGTGAACAGTGTTTCTATGTCACACAATTCAGAATATGATTCCCTGCATGAACTTCCCTTGTAATTCATCCCCACACTGAATCATTGTTACACTTGCAATTCTTTTCTTTGTTCTTAAAATATCAATGTTTATTTATTTGACTCCAAAACAAACCACAGTCCACTTTTAGTGAACAATTATTGTCCATCTGCTTTCATCTTTTCCCTCTCTCTCTATTTTTCTAATTTTTAATAGCATGTTTCAGATATGTGAAATTTCTGAAACTTTTGTTGTCATGAAAAAATTACCCCGGCAGCCAGGGGAGGGGGGACCAGAAATTGAGGGGAAAATGTATCTTCATTTTCCACAAGAAAAATTGTTCTGCATAGTATAGTAATTAAGAGCAGTGGACTCTAATCTGAGAACCAGGTTCAATTCCCTACTCCTCCTCATGAAGCCTGCTGGGTTCTCTCAAAACTCTTTCAGCTCACTCAAAGGCAGGCAATGGCAAATCAGCTCTGAATGCCTGTTGCCTTGAAAACCTTACAAGATTGTAATAAATCAGCTGTGACTTGATGGCACATACAAATACCCCGAACATTTGACAAATACTTATAAACTGCTATACCCTGTGCAGCCATAGCACATATACCTATTTTTTTCTCCAATCTGAAAGGTGGAGAAATAAAAACTGAAGGCAGAAAACTAATTCTGTGGTAAACCAAGAAAAGTTTATTATTTGAGCAGAAGAACTCACACAGTCACAATAGATAGGACTATCAGCTTTTGGGGATATTAACACTGAAAACTCCAAACGCTTTAAGAATATATTATCATTAAATATTAGGACAAATATAATATTTGTCATGAAAATAATGTCATTTAAACCCCTCCTGGCTTATTAAAGCATGCCGGGAGGAGATGCGACCCCACCTGTTGGATATCATCAATAGCTCCCTTGAGCAAGGAGTTTTCCAAGGTGGGTTGAAGGAGGCAGTGGTCCGTCCACTCTTAAAAAGACCGTCGTTAGATCCTAGTGATCCGGCCAATTACCGCCCTGTCTCGAACCTTTCGTTTCTGGGGAAGGTAATTGAGAGAGTGGTGTTGGAGCAGCTTCAGGGTTTTCTGGAGGACACATCGGCCTTCGATCCCTTCCAGTCCAGCTTCCGTGCTGGGCATGGGACGGCTAGGCCGCGGGGTGGAGGCGGGGGCTTTTCAGCAGCCGCTGTGGGAGGGGGTCTCATTGGCACCAACCCCCTCAGTCCGCAGCCTGGGGGTCCACCTGGATTCATCTCTTTCAATGGAGACCCAGGTGGCCCATGTAACCCGGGTTGCGTTTTTCCATCTCCGTCAGGCCCGGCGACTGGCCCCCTTCCTCTCCCAGGCGGACCTGGCCACTGTGATCCATGCAACAGATCCAGATTGGACTATTGGATGGATCCAGATTGGACTATTGCAACTCACTCTACGCGGGCCTTCCCTTGCGGCTGATCCAGAAATTGAAATTGGTCCAGCATGCAGCGGCTCGTCTGCTCACGGGAGGTGCCATCAGAGATCACATCATGCCCGTGTTGCACCGCTTGCACTGGCTCCCAATTGAGTCCGGATCGTCTTCAAGGTGTTGGTATTAACCTTTAAGGCCTTACGTGGTCTGGGACCCTTGTACCCTCTGAGACCCGTCTGGCCCCATATGTCCCGTCGGTCTCTGCGCTCAGAAGAGGCCAATTTGCTGGAGATCCCCGTCCCCTCCATGATGCAGCTGGCCTCCACTAGGGCCAGGGCTTTTACGGCCCTGGCCCCTGCCTGGTGGAATGCTCTCCCTCCAGCTGTCCGGGCCCTGCAGGACCTTAATGAATTCCGCAGGGCCTGTAAGACTGAGCTATTCCACCGGGCCTTTGGGGAGGCCAGCCGCTGATATCCATGCCCGCTAACATCAATTAAGGCCCGCTGTTCCCCCTCTTAGAGGGGTTTAGCAGTCGGACGCCATCTGTATTTAAAATGGTTGCAATAATTTGAGCGCTGCTTTTAACTTTTAACCTCTACTTTGTATGATTTTATTTATCTACTTGTTTGCTGTTATTGTTGTGAACCGCCCTGAGCCCTCCAGGGGAGGGCGGTATATAAGTGGAATTATAAATAAATAAAATAAATAAAAAGAAATTCTCAAAATTGTTATACATATATCTACAGTACATATTGGAATTGTTACTATTGATAACTAAAGATTGTTTTAAATTTAAAAAATCGTACCACACCTTTTGAGTAACACCTTGCCTTTGATTTCACTTACTCCGAAATGGGAGCTATTTCAGTATTTTCCAAAGTTTACCAATTTTTTACACAGGAAAAATTAAGTGAGTCTTCAGATTTTTTTTTTCATATTGTAAATTTGAAATGAGTGGAAAGTTGTATAAGATAATATTTTCCAGACCTTCGCATCTCTAGGCCAGGGTTCACATGTGCCCACCAATGTCTTTTCTGGCAATACCTTTTTCTGGCTGGCTCCGCCTCCCACAGCAGCTATTTTGTGGCAGACATTTGGTTGTTGCGCCCACCATGCTGTGTTAGAAGTTCAAATGTGCCCACAGGATCAAAAAAGTAGGGGGATCCCTGTTCAAGACTGTTTACCCCCAACATCTAGAATTTATTTCTTTGTTTGATATACCAGTGCTGGTGGCTGATTTTGCAAAAGAGACAGGGTTACAGATATTCAGGCCCAACTTAACACAAATGTAACTTACTGGGATACAGATACAGTTATTTTATATACTCAGTATACTGTGTCACAGTGGTAAGAATGCCAACAACTGCCAGACTACTTTGGACTTTAAAAACTGTGACTTTTTTCACCACTTCCCTAATCTTTCATTTTATATGATAATCTCTGTCTGCAACTTCCAAATAATCATGTAAGATTATGAATGTGAATCATCAACCAGTGTGTGTCATATTATGTCATAACACTTTCCCATGAACTGTTTGGAGACAAAGAAAGATCCGAACATGCCTAAGAAAATAGCAGTTAAATCATTTTTCCTCCTCTGTTCCTCCCTCTTCTTTCTCCTGCCAAAGATTCTGAGAGTGCTGATTGGCCATTGTTGGGTCTACTTCCAAACCATCAGGGTATAAATGGGATGCACAGATATGAAAGTGGAAATGGATCTGGCTTTGTCCAATGTAGTACATCATAACTACATACCACTCATCTACAAAATGTATTACAATGGAATCCAGAGATACTCCAGTCTAAGACTTAAATGGGCTCAGACTGGAGTAATTCTGTTCTGGATTGCACTGCTAGCCACATAAATGGATAATCCATTTGGAGTATATTTACACAGCACATTTTCCCTGGCGATGTCTCTGAGTCAGCTGGAGAAGTGTGTTCCTAAATTTTGTTCTTCCCAAGCATGTAAGTGGTCTTACTACCAAAGAGATGTGCTTCCTTTATCCCAGCAGATGAGGTGAGGGAATGCTTGATTTAGCCACAGAGCGTTCTTATTAACACACCCCTTTTATCTGCTAGAGAAGTGAAATCAGGAACTTATTTTTAGTTTGTCACCAAAACCTACAAAGAAGGCTTGGAAAATTAGGACACCTGATAAAGATTTGACAAAGTAAACAGGTAGAAAGAGGAGGGTTATCAGTATTTTCCACTGAGCTTACAAGAGAATAGCCTCATTTGAACTAATCTTTCAGAATAGGACAATGGCCAGTATGATTGTAGAAGAAAGGAAAAACTATTATTGCACTTCCATAGCTTAAGAACTTGCAGGAAACTAAAATGCATTTCCTTTTCTCAACCACAATCAAAGTCTCAAACTAACATCTCGAGAATTATGATTCTTTTACAGTCATGGTCTATGCTTAGGGTTGTCAGGCTGACAACTGGCAAAGGTAGAAGAACTTACTGGCAGGAACATTAAGCCTAGACATGGTAATATCATTTTTGGCATGTCACTGGTGATATGGGGATGCTCCGGTATTTGGAGATGAATAAGAACATAAGAACATAAGAACAAGCCAGCTGGATCAGACCAAAGTCCATCTAGTCCAGCTCTCTGCTACTCGCAGTGGCCCACCAGGTGCCTTTGGGAGCTCACATGTAGGATGTGAACGCAGTGGCCTTCTGCGGCTGTTGCTCCCGATCACCTGGTCTGTTAAGGCATTTGCAATCTCAGATCAAAGAGGATCAAGATTGGTAGCCATAAATCAACTTCTCCTCCATAAATCTGTCCAAGCCCCTTTTAAAGCTATCCAGGTTAGTGGCCATCACCACCTCCTGTGGCAGCATATTCCAAACACCAATCACACGTTGCGTGAAGAAGTGTTTCCTTTTATGAGTCCTAATTCTTCCCCCCAGCATTTTCAATGAATGCCCCCTGGTTCTAGTATTGTGAGAAAGAGAGAAAAATGTCTCTCTGTCAACATTTTCTACCCCATGCATAATTTTGTAGACTTCAATCATATCCCCCCTCAGATGCTTCCTCTCCAAACTAAAGAGTCCCAAACGCTGCAGCTTCTCCTCATAGGGAAGGTGCTCCAGTCCCTCAATCATCCTTGTTGCCCTTCTCTGCACTTTTTCTATCTCCTCAATATCCTTTTTTGAGATGCGGCGACCAGAACTGGACACAGTTACTCCAAGTCTTGCGTCGCACCACTGCTTTATATAAGGGCATGACAATCTTTGCAGTTTTATTATCAATTCCTTTCCTAATTATCCCCAGCATAGAGTTTGCCTTTTTCACAGCTGCCATGCATTGAGTTGACATTCCCATGGAACTATCAACTAAGGCACCTAAATCCCTTTCGTGGTCTGTGACTGATAGCACTGACCCCTGTAGCGTGTATGTGAAGTTTGGATTTTTTGCCCCTATGTGCATCACTTTACATTTTGCTACATTGAACTGCATTTGCCATTTCTGAGCCCACTCATCTAATTTATCAAGGTCCGCTTGGAGCTCTTCGCAATCCTTTGTGGTTCTCACCACCCTACATAATTTGGTATCATCTGCAAACTTGGCCACCACGCTACCCACCCCTACTTCCAGGTCATTTATGAATAGGTTAAAGAGCACTGGTCCCAAAACGGATCCTTGGGGGACACCACTCCCGACATCTCTCCATTGTGAGAACTTCCCATTTACACCCACTCTTTGTTTCCTGTTTCTCAACCAGTTTTTAATCCATAGGAGGACTTCCCCTCTTATTCCTTCATTGCTGAGTTTTCTCAACAGTCTCTGGTGAGGAACTTTGTCAAATTACAAATTATTCTACAGTAGAAGTCATTTTTACTATAGAGATTTTGCCCAAATACCAGAGCATCCTTGCATTGCCAGTGACGTAATGACATCATCATGTGCAAAGGTCTGTTATGATAAAATGTGCAAATCGGTATGTTCACTATTTAATTATTATTCAAGAAACCTGTTGGAAAATATATCAGAAATAATTCTGTCATGTGATCGGTTTGGTCTATTAACCATTTCATATAGGAAGTGTTCTCCTTTGCATTATGGTTATATCACTATAACTCCCTTTACAGTTACTAATTATTTGGTTCCTATAAAAATCCCCCCCAAAATGTTTAATTTTTCTACCAAGATGTATTTCACTTCCAAAAGCTGAATATACGGGAGGTTTAAAGATATTCCCTGGACTGAAAGAAGCTGTTCCTGGGTGCCTGAAGCTACTGAGACCATCTTATATGAGTTGCTACGCTGTCCTTTACTTACAGTAGTTAGGCATAATATACTGGGATCTCATACACTCTGCTGTTTTGTGCTCCACTAATTATATTATTTTGAAAATGTAATTTTCAAATTATGTGGGCCAGCTAAAAGCTGTAGCCAGAGTTGTTGCACATATTTTTAAATGACCTGGGTATGTTTTTGTTTTATTTATAATTCTACGAGTCTCTGATTGAAGGGATTGAAACTGAAATAAAATTTTACAGAATGACATGATGAAATCATTTTTGCTGTGCACCAGAAGTGGCATCACTGTATTGCTGACAACATAGGCCAAGGCCTAGTTTTCCTTGTGGTAATTCCCCGCCCCATCAGCTGATTGGTGTCAAAGGGAGGAACCCTGGAGTAGGTGATCCCCCCCACCCTGAGCCCTCCGGGGGAGGGCAGTATATAAATTAAATTTAACATAACATAACATAACCCCTTGTAGAGGCCTGGCAAGCCTATCTATTCTACATACAGGACTGTGCCATATACTATTTTAACTAGAGGGCATTCAAGTTTTTCCCACTCAGTATACAAGTTTCTAAGTAGGATTTTAAGATTACAGTGAATTCCTAGCTACTCAAAAGTTTACACTTAGATTTATCATTTATCTAAAGAAATTAATATAATAACTAGAATTATGAAAACATAATGAAGTTGCAGATCCATTGTGGGAATAAGACATAATTTATACATTGAATAATACTTACTGAAATCACCAGTGAGAAACACTGCTTCTGCCCCAGGAGCCCATTCCTTACAGAGGAGTCCTCCATCCACAAACCTGTGGACGCCAAATGTCTGGTAACTCCTTGTGAACTTGTTAATACCACCTTCATTGTCTTCAATGTTCTTCCAAATGTGGTAAAAGGCAGCATACCTTTGAAAAAAAGAACACATTTGAGGAAACTATTGCTGAATGATACCTTACATAAGAATACCAAAAACATAATCTAGCAAATCCAAAGAAATTGAAAGAAAGTAGATTTTAGAACAAAACTTCCTTTTGTTATTCTTACACATTTCTATTACAATATGTATATTCTAATTAATTCTTTGGCTAACCATATGCATAGTAGAAATAAGGCTTAAAAAAACAACTCACTGAAAGTTAGCCATTTCTGCAACACTTTAATTTTATTTATTTATTTGATTTGTTAATCATCCCTCCCATATTTGGCTCGGAGCGATGGACAATCAACAGTATAATACATAAAAGCTGTTTCAACTAGAACCCATAATTTAAAAATGAAACAGTACCCAAATGATAAGATAAAATAACTTACAGAGTCCATAAAATCAGAAGTTAGTAAACCGGATTACACTAAAAGCTGTAAAAACTGAGCAGAGAAGAAAACCTAACTATGGGCTAAGAAAACACATAGCCTTAGGGGAGACTGGTAGTCAAAGATCGGCCTCAATGAAATGCCTGGCAGAAAAGTTCCATTTTGCAGGCCCTGTGGAACTCTGTGAAATCCCACACGGCTCTGATCTCCTCTGGGAGACTTTCTACCAGCAAGGGGCCAAGGCCAAAAAGCCCCTGGCCCACGTTGAGGCCAAACGGACCTCTTGTGGGCCAGGGGTAATAAGGAGTCCCTTGGCTCCAGATCTTACTGTCCGCTGGGGATTGTAACGGAAGAAGCTGTACCATCTTTTCCTCAGATTAGAAATTTCAAATGACTCTGGAATCAATTTTATTGTATCGGCAATGCATTGACACAAAACATGAGAAAGTGAGTAAGATTATTATGCTAAAACAAGTGGGGCCCAAAACATTCTACACTTTTCTTAAGGAACATTTTTTTCTTCAAAAAACAAAAGATAAAGCATGGCATTTCCATTGTAAGACACTCAATTCCATCTAGTTTAAAAGGGTCATTTGTTCAAAGGAAACATCAATCATAGTGACAACTAAGATATTACACCTTGGGGAAAATGCCACTTCTGAGGAGCAGTCCCAGGTTTATTTAAAGAAAGAGTCACTTTATACATCATATTAAGAGGCTCCCTAGATTTCATTTATTGGTTATTTCAATTGATTATATTACCTTCTACCTGCAAGGTTAAGCTTTCATTCCAGAGACCAATATTTACCTCACAGCCAATAAAAATAATATCAGAAGAAGAAAAGCCTCAGGTTAGCAAAGATGTTCATATAATTTACACCTGGGAAATTTTCTTATGGGTATCGTGTATCAAAATTGGTGAATGATTTTTGTAACCTCTACCGTCAGATTCTCTTATTATGCAAAGCACATTCTCCTTCTCTTACAAGAGTCTCCAAATATCAAGTTGCCTTCTCAACAAACGTGTAAGACAGCTGATAGAATTTAAAGCTTGTTACAAATTCATTTGAATGCATAACATATGTTGAACAAGAGAGATAAAAAAAATTGGAAAAAGAAATTTAAAAATACAGCAAGAAAGCAACTTAGTGCACCTACCCTTCTGCCTGTGTTTGCAAAGTAAGAAGGTGTATGGGGGAGAAACATCCCCTGCTTCCACAGCACAATATATTGTCAGCTTGCTTTTCACTATCACTAAAATATATGTAAACCTGTGGATCTGGCCATCTGTTGGAGTTTGGTGGAAAGAGTATTTTGTCCCTGAGAAGGAGCTGCAAGAGAGTCCTGAGGGGGGAAAGAGAGTTTCAAGAAGAGAAAGTTCCAAGAAGGTAAATGAGACACCAATGTGACATCCTTATGGTGCAGTCCAGGAACACTCTGGTATTAGGGCAAAATATCATGGTAGCAGCTGTTTTTACCATAGAAATCCAGTCACTAGTAAACACAGTCCGAATAGTCAGTACACACATTTCAGTGGAATTTGGCCTGGGAAAGTGTGTCACTGTGGCAATAAAGAGGGGCAAGAACACTGAGAGTAATGGCATAGAAATGCCTGGCCAACTCATCAAGTGCAACAAAGAGGCAGCTTATAAATACCTGGGCATTTTACAGCTGGATAACATCAAGCTTGGACCAGTGAAGACTGTGATCAGCAGAGAATACACCCAAAGAGTCAGGAAAATTTTGAAATCTACATTAAACAGCGGGAATACCACCAAGGTCATAAACACTTGGGTCATACCCGTCATCAGGTACACTGCGGGAATCATCAACTGGACACAGACTGAGTTGGATGCATTGGATAGAAAAACTCAGAGGCTTATGACAATGCACCATGCCTTACACCCATGCAGTGATACTGATAGATTATACCTTCCCCAGAGATCTGGTGGCAGAGGCTTACTGCAAGTACAGCAAACAATGGAAGAAGAGAAAAATGCATTGGCCAATTATGTGAATGAAAGTCAAGAACAGGCATTGATTGAGGTGAAGAACAGACATTTGCTGAACACGAAAAAAACAAACAAGAATACAGAAAAAATATGATTAAAACGAGGATCGAAAGCTGGCACAACAAAACTCTGCACGGCCAATTTCTGGAGAAGATCAAGGACAAGGTGGACAATGAAAAGACCTGGCTGTGGTTAACAGCTGGAAGTCTGAAAAAGGAAACTGAATCCCTGATTTTAGCCACTCAAGAGCAAGCCATTAGAACAAATTTGATCAAGGCCAGAATTGAAAAATCCTCAGATGATGCAAAGTGTAGATTGTACAAAGAAGCTGATGAAACTGTAGATCATGTCCTCAGCTGCTGCAAAAAGATTGCCCAGACTGAGTACAGAGACACAACTCAGAGTCCAAGATGATCCACTGGAATTTATGCAAGCATTACAACATAAGAACAGCTAAGAACTGGTGAGAACATTGTCCAGAGAAAGTAATGGAAAATGAGAAGGTCAAGATCCTGTGGGACTTTCGAATCCAAATGGTCAAAGTGTTGAAACACAATACACCGGACATCACTGTGATCGAGGACAAGAAAGTGACCATTATCGACATAGCAGTACCAGGTGACTGCAGGATCACTGAAAAAACAAAAAGAAAGTCACTAGATACCACGGTTTGAAAATCGAGCTTCAACATCTATGGCACAAACCAGCTGAGGTTGTCCCAGTGGTAATCGGCACACTGGGCGCCATCCTGAAGACACTAGGGCAACACATCTTTGAATTGACAAAATTAACATCTGTCTAATTCAGAAGGCAGCCCAGCCCTGACATAAGACCAGTTCCCTTGCAATAAATTAACTGGTTCATGTAGCCCAGAATCCTATTTTCCCACATGGGCAAACCAGATGTCTCCTGGAGAGCTACGAGAGCAATGTACAGAGGCTAAAGACTTCCCAATAACTGGAATTCAAAGATGTCTGATTGTAGAGATTTCATGCAGCCATTGTGTCTAAATCTTGTTACAGGTACTGAGGGATGGCTGGGATTTCTGGGATGGGAACAGAGATTTTCTTTAATTAAATACTGCTGTCTATCCATGTGGATGGGTGTGGGTGTTTGTGCACACACATACATATTGAGTGCAGATTGCTTGAGGTTGAAAAGAGATGTGGGTTAAAGAAGTAGTAGTGAAAAAAACGGGGGAGATCATTACAAATGGGGATAAGGCAAACTTTACTATGGGGATAAGGCAAACCCATGGGAAGGAAAGTAAAAGGTATAAAAGAGCTTCTGATTCAGAAGCAGTTTGCCTCTGAATACCAGTTACCAGAGCTATTACCTTTTTACCTTGCTTGTGAGACTGACTACTACTGGAAACAGCACTAAGAGCCTAGGGCAACACAGTTCTTCTTACATTAGGGTTGATCTCTGTAAAGGCTTTTATAGTACAGTCCAATGAACAACTAATCCAGTCTAAGCCTATTGAAATAAATTAAGTTGTCTTTTTTATGCTTCTATTTTGTTTTAGTTTGTTCCATGTTCAAACACTAAAAATTTTGTAATCTTTCCTTGAATCTGTGGAACTAAGAAATAAACCTCTAATAAATAGATTCAGCAGGTTACAGAGCAAAACCCTCATTTTGTGACCTCCCAAATGTTTATTTTTAATACTTACCATCAAATTCAGAGTTCCTGTATACTTTTATATTACTGTAATAACAGTTTCCAAGAAAATGCAAGTGACTTGAAAGTTTATGCTGTCTTCTTTGAGTAACAGTTCTCTAAACATACATGCTAGAGTTAAGAATCTCAGAACTTTATTTAGAAAAATGATGATTACATTAATTTAATGGAAACTGTGTTAACAGCAAATGATTTATTCCCTCCCCCACACTTCACTAGAACCTACTGCTTACAAGTTCCAAGATTCTATTCCTTTTCTGCACTTCAAATAAATTCCTGTGCAGAAGGGTATTTTAAAAAACCAAAAAACCTACACCCCTCCCCCAAATAAATTAATGCAGGGAACAATAGCCTAATTTGAGAAGAAAGCTGTTGAAATACAAAGAGACGGATTTCTTTCTAGAAATCAGTAGACTAAGACTCTGTTAGCTCATGCTTCATATTACACAAGAGAAAATAAACTGAAAGGTCAGTCGAACAGTTACAGCATTGCCCTTTTCCAAGGTAATCAGCAGAGCATGTAGCAAAGACGTGAACACAAGCGTGACTGGAAAGACAGTCACTGATAAAGAGGCACACTGCCAAAACTATGTGGGACAAAATACTATATTCCCAATGCCAGCTGAAGAGTGTGGCAAGCTACAGGACTTCCTTGAGTAATTCTGATTTATTGCTTTAATTTGAAATTTTGTTCTTGTTAAACATTCAGGTTTTCGTACTGGCAAAAGATACCAGAATCTTTAATGCTGACCATTAATCACATCCATAGGTGAAATACGAGAGAGCAGTATAGCTTATTAATTTGTTTGCAACGATAAAAACAAGTCATTCATTACAATTAATTCAGTAGGGTTGACTAGTATGTGCTAAAACAAACATGTGGTCTCCTTCTGTAATTTAGGATCATTTAGACAAAGAGCTGTATCATAAGCCTCTTTACACTTTTTTAAACAACTGCTTAGCTATCTCTCTTTACTAGTTATGTACTGCTAGCATCTTTCAATCAGTCTAGCTAAGCACATTAAAGATTAATGTTTATAAAGAGAACAAAATTAAGTTTCAGACATCCCTTTTAAGTGGTTTGTTTACTAGAAGTTATTTTAAAAGGGATCTTGTTCTCATCATGTCAATTCCCATTTGATACCACTGTCAGCTATTTTGTGTATCAAGGTCAAGTGTGGAAAAATACCAACTCGATGAGTCCCATAGCAGCTGTGCTGACAATTCTGAAGCCTGAATCAAAACCCAGGCTAACAGTGCAGTCCTAAACAGAATTATACAATGCTAAGCCCTTTGATTTCAATGGTGGTCCACATTGTAAAACCTCTGATATTCTAGACAATTTAAGCTTTACACCCATATGCTGTCATTCTTTTAACTGAAATGCTACCAAAAAAACCCCAACAACTATAACAGCCCTAGAAACCTCAGACATTAAACTGTGTATGTAAAATATAATAGTTGGTCTGTGATACCATGCCAAAATAACACAATGGAAACACAATATGACCATCATTTCAAGAACCCCCGCACATTGCAAAAGGTGCAAAGGTTCTCTTTGCAATTTTGCTGTGGCAGACCCTGTGAAGAGGGAACAATATTTTGAGCATGGGTATGTTCAAAACCCAGTTTGGTAGAAGCCTGCTCAAATGAAATCATAACTAGATGCAAGCAGCCATATGTACCAATCAACAAGCCAGTATTACAGAAAACAGCCTACTCCATGTTTGCCCAAGGAACTTCTTGTCCACTTTTCACCTTCTCTATTTAGTTTTCTGGAAGACTGTAAACAATACTTTTAAAATACACAGGGTTTTACTAGGGTTGCTATTAGAGTTGCCAGCTCTGGGTTAAGAAATACCTGGAGATTTGGGGGGCAGAGGGACTCTTTTTTTGAATGAGACTTTCTTCACCATGCTTATAAAAGCATTACTTTATTAAATTTTGGAGGGTACATTAAAACTGCTTTTGGAATCGTAAAAGATTTAGGTAGGTGAGATGCATTCACCTGGTGCACACAAAACCTTCAGCGAAGTAAAGGTTAATCCTCCTAACCGCTGATTGGAATGCAGAGGAAAACAGAAAAAAAAGGTGGGAGGAGCTGACAGTTCTCAATTAGAAGGGAGTTAGCAGCCAAAGAGCTGGGAGGTAAGGAAGAATTTAGCTGTGACAGGTGGAAATATATTAATTTATTTTAGAGATCCCGAAGGGGAGAAGTTAATACTGAAAGGCAAGTGGGTTCAAGGAGGGTAAAGAAGAGGGTTTTGATAAGGAGTGGGATGTCAAAACATCTCAGTGAAGCTCATGATTTGAGATACTTCCAGGGTGAAGCTACACTCTAGCAGAACCAAGAATTTCAGTGTGGCCTTTTTGTACTGTTCTCTCAGAGGTACAGATTATATGAGGTATGAAAATGCCATACCTAAGCGGTCTGGCAGAGAGTCTCAGACACTGCTGTTCAGTATTGATATTTGAGGTTGATACACTTGCCTCAGCTAAGGAAGAGCAAACAAATTGTAACAAATCTGTATAAAGTTACTTAAGTTATACCTTCTTAGACAGTCCCATCCAAATTCAGTGGTAGCGGGGCATGGCACCGATGCAGTGCCACCCATTGCTTCCATGGAAGATTGCAAGGAGCATGAGGAGGATGGACCAGTTAAAAAAAGTCTTCCCACCATGGAGAAGTCCCCACTGGGATTAATGGACTTACACCACTTTTTGGTGGCATAGGTCCAATGTCCAAGTTGCCTGCAGAATGCCAGTAAAAGCTGGGAGGGAGTCAACAATGTTGACTCCTCCCCTAGCCATGCCAAATAGGGCTCCTACTATGCCAGCAGCACCAGAGCCCCTAAAACGCTGGCATGGCATCCAACGCTGCCTCTCAGCACCAGGGAGAACTGCGGTGGCTACAAGCCAACAAAATCAGCCCTCTGCCACGGTAAGTGTCCCAGGGAGGGCAAATATGTCAGTGCAGCTGTGTGCCATACCCACAAGCAGATTTACACCCCCCTTTTGGATGGGGCCATAAATGTTAAAAGGGAACTGAAAGAAAACCCCTTTACTATTTATAATGTCTGCAGAATAAACCTCTAAATTCTGTTTAGTTTATGATTGTTTCTTGATGGTGGCCTTTTATAACCTTACTTACACAAAAAGGGAACTAGTGTGACTGAAATCCCTAAGAAAGAAATCAGTAGGAAGTAGTTAATTATTCCGAGGACTTCCTCACTCCTCTCCTATTCAGAAAAGGGAGTAGGGAAATTTATTACAGTTGGCAGTTCCATTGCACCAGCTACACTAATGCCAGCTTGTTACTTTGAGGTACTCCACAAGTACAAAGAAACCAGACAGACAGATGACCAAACCCAGCTTTGGTGTAACATATGAGGGTTACTACACTCCTTAGATACTTTCTTCACAGGGATATCAGTGTATAAGGAGCCTTTCTCAATGTACTCTGCACAAGCTCCTATACATTATTCTAAATATTTTCAAAATTCGTAATGCTTGCTTATTAAGGTAAAGCAGCTACTAATACTTGGGAGTATTTAATTTATTCCATTATGGTAGTGAGTGGTTTCAAACTCTTCTGTCCTTAGGAGAGACTGTCACAGCTACAATCTCCAGAGTTCTATAAAAAGCTAACAGAATCATTGATTTTAGATTTATGTCCTCAGTTGCCAGGCATGTCAAGGAGAGATCTATTAAGCATTATTTAAAGCACCACAATCATTAGAATAAGGTCATATTAATGTCAGGCACAACCCATTTTTTAAAAGGCTTTGGAAATTTAACCCAGTTTTTATTGAACTACCACCTATCAGAGAACTCAAAAGATATTTTTTGCCAACAAAACAGCTGTTATTTTAGCTAGAGAACATTATTCTAATGTCCCTTAATTGGAAACAACACCCTCTACAATGTTATTGTGTACTCCAATCCCTTATCTTATGACTCTTCCAACTATTTAATATTTCTTTATATAAAACATTTTTATGCTGCCTTGCTACTCAATCAGAATTTTCTACATCGTGCTATGTGTCAGGGGTTCCCAACCTTGTACCCTGGGCACCATGGCACCTGCTAATGGAGGGGGGGGGGTGTTTTTAGGAAGTAGGTGGGGCCAGGTAGGACTTTTGCCAAGCAAGGCTTCTGACTAGCTGTGCAATTTTTAAAAAAATATTATTTTGTTGCGTCATGCCTACCATGCTGTCATTAACCAGCCCCTGGGCATTAACCGGGCACTGAAGAATGTGATATAGAGCCTGAAGACATGGTGCATTCAGAGCTGGCTCCTCAGAAGGAAATATAAGAAGCAGAGCCAGTTCCACACCCTTCCTTGCTAGCTCAGGCAAAGCCTGATGCCGCAAAGCTGGGAGAGCCTTCAGGAATTCTCAGAAGAGCCAAGTAACGAGCCAGTTGCTCAAAGGAGGCAAAGACAGAGACTACAGCTGCAGAGTCAAAATAGAAGTGCTCGCATTGCTGCAAGGTATAGCAGAAGGCTCTGCCACATGGAGGCATCTGAGGAAGACTGAGCTCTTGCTGGAACCCAGGCTCATTAGGCTTTCTATATAAACCCTGCCTTGGGCTTGACTCTGCCTAGATCAGTGATGGTGAACCTTTTCAAGACCAAGTGCCCAGATTGCAACCCAAAACCCACTTATTTATCGCAAAATGCCAATGCAGCAGTTTAACCTGAATAACCCCCTCAAGCAGGGGCCAGCCTGCTGTAGCCTCCAGCAAGTCCTACATGTGCCGCTCTGTGGCTCTCTAGCATCTCTGCTGATTCTGCCCCACCTCCCGGGCAGCAGCCAAATGGAGCACAGGCACCAGGCCTGCAAGCCTAGTCCTCCCTGCTCGCTGAGGTGCATGCACATCAAGTCCAGCGGCCCAAGCCAGCCTAGATGTGTGGGGGGCAACTCTCCCCCACATGAAGAACTCTGTGCGCGCATGCCCACAGAGAGGGCTCTGAGTGCCACCTCTGGCACCTGTGCCATAAGTTCGCCACCACTGGCCTAGATGCAACAAGTGTTTAATATCACAGCTGCCAGTTCTTTAGCTGTTGGTTGGCTTTTCATTACAATTTGAGCCTCATCTAGAGGCCTAGGACGCTGTAATGTATCGCTGTAGTATTCATTCAGATCCCATCAGGGCTGCCTTCTGAATCTGACCAATGTTGATTTTGTGTTTCAAGTGCCACACTAGTGTTTTCGGAATGGTGCCCAGAGTGCCGATTACCACTCAGATGACCTCAGCTGGTTTGTGCCATAGTCACTGTATGTCCATTTTCAAATTGTGGTATTTAGTGACCTTCTTATGTTCTTTTTCATGACCATGCTATCACCAGATACCGCTATGTCAATGATGGTCACTTTCTTCTCCTCAATCACTGTGATGTCTGGTGTATTATGTGCCAATATTTTGTCCATTTGGATTCGAAAGTTCTACAGGATCTTGACATTCTCATTTTCTATTACTTTCTCTGGACAATGTTCCCACCAGTTTTTAGTTGTTCTTATGTCATAATTCTTCCATAAATTCCAGTGGATCATCTTGACCACTGAGTTGTGCAACTGTTTGTACTCAATCTGGGCGATGTTTTTACAGCAGCAGAGTGCATGATCTACAGTTTCATCAGCTTCCTTGAACAAACTTCACTTTGCATCATCTGAAGATGTTTTTGCTTCTGGCCTTGATCATATTTGTCCTAATTGCCTACTGTGGAGTGGCTAAAATCAGTGATTCAGTTTCCTTTTTCAGAGTTGTTGTTGTTGTTGTTGTTGTTGTTGTTGTTGTTATTATTATTGTTGTTGTTGTTGTTGTTGTTGTTATTATTATTTCAATTTATTTCCTGCCCTTTACAACAGTCCCAGGGTAGGTTACAATTAAGTCAAAAATTCTGGAACATATAAACATTCACCACTATTCATCTAGAAAACACAGTCTGGATGTTTATTATCCAGCTTTAGATAACAAGATATAAGACAATTATCCCTTAAAGTTGGGAGGGAGAGCAGTAGGCAAGGCAGATGTGTGGCCTCCTATGTTTCCATACTACGGCCAATACCATAATAATCCCAAAGATCCCATCATACAATCAGAAGAAGAAAATGTCTGCCAATATATGTTTTTAATTACACTATGAAATGCTAACTTCTAAATTTATCATGAACAACATCAAAAGGAAAGGGTGTTTTTTTAAGTTACACATGTTCCTACTCACAATTTAATTTTGTTAACAAGGGAACAAAACATTGCCTACAAATTAATTGAGGACTCTCAAAGATTCGCTACTGAATGTTCCCCCTATCCCCAAGATTAGTTCAGAATAAACATAGCAGACTAGAGTGTACCATTACATTCAAAAGGGTTTGATGGTATCCTGAAAGCCAAAAGAATAAAAGCTCAAGTCATCATTAAGAGTGTGAAAGCAAATTTACAGTATGAAGTAGACATATTTAATAATCTCTAATGTGAAAGACGAGTTGTCAGTGGAGACTCAGACACATCAGCATCTACTAGAACACTCCTGCACATTGTTGGTTCAGTTTGTCAAACTTCCAGAATCACTTAGATGTAACTGAGAGGCAGCTGACCCTTGTTCAGCAGTGAAGCTTTCTGTAATTGCAACTTAAAATAGTCTTCTTCAGGGACCTAGCAGAAATTTCATGACAGAAGTGGTCATGACTCCAATAAAAGCAACTGCCATTTCAGGGTCTGCTTATGACCACCAAGCAGAGGGACAAGATGTACTTGTATGGCAGAAGGCATGCTTTGAATATAGATCCCAGGCTGAATTCTCCACTTCAGAAGAATCACATATAGCAAAACTATGAAAGACCTCTGCTTTGGCTTTTGGAGGGTCATGAGTAGGCAATAATGGAGCAGATGGACCAATGGTATAATATGCTGCAGGACAATCTCATATTTATTTAGATATTTGCATTCTGAGGACATATAAATACTTCTTTGTGGGGGAGGAGTGGAATCTCAGGAAGCAGCATGGCATTCATGGGCACCACACTGAGGACCCCTGAACTACATCATCATGGTGATGACAAATCATCATGCATGACATATTGCCTTCCTATTTGTAAAAGCAGACAGATTTAAGTCTTGTAAAAATAGATCTGTTTGAGTGATTCAGCTGTTGTATCTTTTAAGATTTTTGTAGTCCCAGGCAAATGTAGGCATGTGTTCCAAACAAAGGCCAACACAGTACAAACAAAACTAATAGTTTTGACAGGCAGAGAAGCTTAGCCATACGTCTAACTCTGGCATATTAGAACCCTTCTCCCAATCACACCTATGACCATTGCCTCCTGCTTTTGTGTTCATCTCGAGCATCTGGCTTTCTCAACTGCAAAAAAGCGATGTAAACAGGTTGGCACTAAGTCCATCCTGCAAAAAGTAGCTATTTTGTATCCTCTTGAGGAATGGTGGATTTGACCATACTTTGTTCTCCACATTTTCAAAAATTCCAAATGAATATCAATACAAATAAAAACCTTGCTGTAGCCACTGATGATCATCAAGTGAAAACCATATATATCAGTGGCATGTTTGGCAGCAGAACCTGCATTTAATCAAATGGCTAAATTCCAAATGTAAACACACACCTTAAGTTCTATTAAATATCAGCACTATCTTTTAAAAAGAGAAGTTAAAATCCCCCCCAAAAAATAAATACAGCATCCGTGCAAGCACCATAACTTAAAAAAAATCTAAATGCTGACTGAAATCTCATGCTACATTGTGAAATCTTAGCCCTCATACAAAATCACTAAGACTGTGCAATTTCCTTCGGACCCTTTTCAGTGCATCTGGTAAAGATTGTCCCCTCCACAAATGCATTGAAAAACTATAATAAGCCCATCACCAAGTTTGACAACGCACCAAGGCTAGTGTTGTTGTATGAGTTTGACTAGCAACCCCAAAATGGCAGGCAGACTTGCAGAAGTTATTTGGGAGTTGCTGAACGATTGTGAATGCCAGGAGAGGATGGTAGTGAAACCAGAAGCCAGAGCAAGAGACAACAGCATAAGCCATGAGAGGCAGACAGCATAAGGAGGGGAAAGGACAGGGGGCTGAGGGAAACAGCAAGTAAATCCCAAGAAAAGGAAAACAAAGGAGCAAAGGTACATTGAAAAAATAGGAAGAATAGATGTACAAAGAAATACAATGGGGACAAGGGGAAAGTTCTGATGGATCTGCCAAGTGTTTTTAATGTTTCTGCATTGTACCAAGTGATTATTCAACAGATGTTTAGTTATTTGAATAGCTAACTTCATTACTATTTGAAGAAAAAAACAACCAGGTGTCTTTAAACAGTATTCTGTCCAAATTTATACTAAAAATCCAAGAAATAAAAATTCAGTTGCTCTGTAATGATCCATAACCGGGTAACAGGGTTGTTGTAACCCAGCCAGAAGTCAACATTCTTCCTGCACCTCTGCTTTCAAGGACAAGGTTCTTAGGGTTAGGGTTTTCATTATCCACTAATAAATTTGCTTCTGTTCTTCGCAGTAACATTTTCCAAAAAAGTTCAGAAGTGAATTTTCTTTTTCCCGCTATCCATTTTTGGAAGTCATACAAAGGATGTATTACTGTTATTAGTACATTTATATCACATGACAATGGCCTAACTTGGATGATGTAGGCTAGCCTGATCTCATCAGACCTCGGAACCTAAGCAGGGTTGGCACTGGTTAATATTTGGATGGGAGACCACCAAGGAAATCCAGGGTCACTATACAGAAGCAGGCAATGGAAAGCCACCTATGAATTTCTCTTGGCTTGAAAAATCTATGGGATCGCCATGAGTTGGCTACAATTTGATAACACTTTCCATCACCACATGAAAATAAAGCAATCATACTTTTTATACTCCTGTAGTTTTAAAATTTTGACAATGTGTCAAAAAATTAGTCTATCTAAGCACTTCTGTCACCCTAGATTCACGCATGCTCATATTGCCCATATAGTTTATGAAGCACATGAAATTAGTCAAATGAAACAAATCTTTGCTGTAATTAAAAGATTAACTGTATTTAAACTCTAATAGGCAGAGTAACTGATATTTAAAAGGCACATTAATGCATTCTTTACCACGCTTTAATAAAACCCAAGATCAATGACCTATGCTTTTAAATTACAGAAAATAGTCAATGAGTGGGTGTCTACCCAGTAATTTTACATTTAAACTTCCTGCAAATTTACTATAATGGATCTGGCCTAAAATGGCTGTAGCCAGGCTTATAAGAAGCAAATGTTAACGCTCTTTAACAGAAGTTTCCTCAATGGGGGTCACTCATTTGAAGACAGGCCACTGATACCTTTGCTAAAGCACCCACAGAAGTTTAGAGAAAGTGATTCCTCCAAACTGAAAGGAGGAAACAGGTGCAGATGTTCAAGGTAACCTCAGGCCTGAGACCAGAAGAGAGAATGAAAGAAGCAGAGGCCTGAGACTGGAACAGAGAATGACAGAAGCAGGAGGAGATCACTCTAGCTGTGGAACTTTGGAATTACATGATCTCTCCCTGCACACTCAGTGGATCTGTTGACCTGTAAGGTCTCTTAGCCTCCTATTGTACCTTTGACAATAAATACATTTCCAGCAGGAGCAGATTGAGAAGTGAAAAGAGCCATAGAACTAAAGAAATGGTCCTTAATTGGGTTGCCAATTCCAGGTTGTGAAATTCCTAGGGATACTGGGTGGAGCCTGGGGACAGTGGAGTTTGGAGAAGACCTTCAACAGCGTATATCACCATAGAGTCCACCCACCAAAGTAGCCATTTTCTCCAGGAGAATAAATTTCTGTAATCTGAAATTCAGTTTTAATGTTGAGAGATCTCCAGGCCACACCTGAGGATTGACAGCCTAAATCTACTGTGCTACAAGCCTGAACTGCAGAGTCATTCACCTCAGTGTAGTCGACAATTGACATTAACTCACCATTAATTCACCATATAGTGAGTGGACACAAACTACCAAGTGGCCTCTGAGGCTTGGGAAGAGTTGCTGGGGTTTGGCTCTGCTCCTGGGCAGCAGTGACTTTATAGGGCTGGGGGCCACTAGAAAAAATTCCTGTAAATTAAAATGGCCAGTATGCCTTGCAAGTTAAATGGCCAGTTCACCCAATCTCGAGTGTTCCTACTCCAAAAGGAACTAATAAAGTTAAGTGTTGCCCCTAGAACAGGGGTAGGGAACCTGAGGCTCAAGAGCCGCATGCGGCTCTTCTGCCCTTGCACTGTGGCTCCACGAGCCGAGCCGCCAGCCCCATCCTTGCCCGCCCTGCAGGCAGCAGGGCAAGCGCACCAATTGCCTGCGGCCGGCTGGGCTGCGCCGCGGGCTTCCCCTCTCGCCCGCCCCGTTTGAGCGAGGCGGGTGCTTTCCCGGCGGCCGGCAAGGCCGAGCCGCTGGCTTCATCCTTGCCCGCCCTGCAGGCAGCAGGGCGGGCACACCAATTGCCCGGCTTCCCTTCTCGCCTGCGCCGTTGGAGCGGCGAGGCCGAGCTGCTGGCCCCATCCTTGCCCGCCCCCTGCAGGCAGCAGGGTGGACACATCCATGCGCTTCTCAGAATGAGCGGAGTAAAAGGTTAAAAAACCCAATATATACAGTGTTATCTTTGTTTTAAATGTCAAACATTATTTGCGGCTCCAAGTGTTTTCTTTTCCCGTGGAAAACGGGACCAAATGGCTCTTTGAGTGTTAAAGGTTCCCTACCCCTGCCCTAGAACCTCTTGCTATTTAGAGAGATGGGCAGTTGTACCATTAAGTGCTACTTCTGAAGTAGATGTCAAGGGCCCTGCCTCTGCAGGGAACTCCAAAATGTAGGCTATAACTTGACACTTGGAATGGGTATGACTATTTTAAAGGAGGACCCCTCTCTTATCAATAAGACCATTAAGCCCCAAATCTAAACTTACAGAAACTGAAAAGCATACAACATGATTTTATAAAATTAAGGAAGAATTCAGCACAGAGCAAATGTCATGTTATCTTTTTTGTTTAAATAATCAGGAATGAAACGAAACAGGCCAGTTCTTTGGAGTCACAGCAACTGTGACAAAAGAAGATGGAACTATTATGTTTGTAGATACAGCCACCATAAACGTGCATACATGCTTAAGTATTACCCCTGACATCAATTTGCCTTCAAGCCAACATTCATTTATCACTCTCTCTTGCTTGTGTTACCAATGAACAGGATAATTTCACAGCCCTGTTACAGATGTACTATTTCTGATCTTCTAACCACAGGACATGTATTGGAATTGCATACTTTCCCCCCTTATTACCATCTCTGCCATTAGTTTGATCTACTTATTATGTATGCAATGCTACATCAGGGTTCCAGATTACCCCCATAACCAAAGTAATAAAAACCTAGTTTAAAAAAAATTGTTATATGATCAATACTTTATTTAATGCAGGATTACATTCAGATTAAGAAATAGCTATCCAGCCTCACCTGCATTTAACTTTTCCAGAAATTCAAGCAAATCTCACTAGGAGGTTCTGTCAGTTAAAACCAGTTAAAATAGCCCTTGGGTTTGAATTTTATTTTTTCCTAACTAAAAATGTTCTCCCAATTACTTTAAGACTTGCTTAATATATTAGTTTTAAGAGATTTAACCACTTTTCATAACAGCTGAACTACATATTACCTGCTATGTAACAAGTGTGATTTCTATTCAATTGACTGATTATATATATATATATATATAAATATATATAAAGCTAACAGTGTTTTTGTTACTGATGCCCTAACGCCGAACCAGCTGGACCGATCACCCCCAAATTTTCACATTACGTTCCTCCCTGTTGCGGGCAGGTAATTGGACCTTCAAATCGCCGAAAGTCCATACCTGAGCCAGGTAAAATGTCTTTAACTGTCACCCTTAGAATGTTTGTGCAGCAGGTCTGTGGCCTGAGGGGTTGGTTCCCCCCCTCACACGCAGGTAACTTTCACTCTCTGTGCCTCACCCACTGCTACCACACAACACACATACTCTCATACACATCCAGCTCATCCTCACACACCTCACTCTGCCCTCCCTCACATCCAACCAGCACTTACCCACTTCCTCACCCATATTCGCCACAGCTCTCTTTTACTAAAAGCGAGCTGGAGTTTTGCTTTTTCTTCTGAGAAAATTTGCGGTGTGGGGGCAAACCAACACTACTGGCTCCGCTTCTTTTGCACATGGTCCTTTAAGAACCCAGGGAGCCCTTTAAGAACCCATGGTCCTTTAAGAACCCAGGGATCTGAGCCTGACTGGGATAGCCTGCTTGCCCCAGTTCTGCCTTACCCAAGCCAGGACTGTGCATGTCAACCAGCCTCATGGACAGTGGGATTCGCACTCTGGACAGTTCCATTGTGGAATGGAAAGGGTTACCTTATACTAAAAAAAACAAGACACCACCATATAACAATGTGAATTGAAAAGGGAAAGAGGGATTCCATTTGTCCACCCCAAAAGGCTATGCTGCGGATCATTGGACCTACATGGACATCTGTGTGGTTTGTGGACTGTGATGAGAAGGGCAATTGCCACAGCAACGCGTCGTCGGGCCCCGTTAGTTATTATTATTATTGTAGATTTCACAGCTGCCAGATCTTTAGCTGGTTGTTGGCCTTCATTACAATTTGAGCTTCACCCAGAAGCCTAGGAAGTTGTAATGTATCGGCGTAGTATTCGTGCGGATCCCAGCAGGGCTGCCTTCTAAAGTTGACAGATGTTAATTTTGTCAATTCGAAGATGTTTCAAGAGCTGCCCTAGTGTTTTGGGGATGGCGCCCAGCGTGCCGATTACCACTGGAATGACCTCAACTGGTTTGTGCCATAGACGCTGAAGCTCGATTTTCAAATCACGGTATCTAGTGATCTTCTCATGTTCTTTTTCAATGACCCTGCTGTCACCGGGAACTGCTATGTCGATTATGGTCACTTTCTTGTCCTCAATCATGGTGATGTCTGGTATATTGTGTTTAAACACTTTGTCCGTTTAGATTTGAAAGTCCCACAGGATCTTGACCTTCTCATTTTCCATTACTTTCTATTATTATTATTATTATTATTATTATTATTATTATTATTATTATTATTATTATTATTATTATTATTATTATTATTATACAAAACAGTTATACACAGCAAACAAGATCAATATGCTGGATTTTGTATTACATCACACGTCGGACACTTCCCAAGCATCTAGGACTGTGTGATGTATCGACGAATAATGCGTGCAGAGCCGAGTAGGGTGGCCTTTTGCAGCTGACATATGGTGATCTTGTCAGCGCCAATTGTTTTTAAGTGCCGTTCAAGATCTTTAGGCACTGCACCCAGTGTGCCGATCACCACTGGGACCACCTTTACTGGTTTGTGCCAGAGTCTTTGTAGTTCAATCCTTAAATCCTCATATCGTGTAAGTTTTTCCAGTTGCTTCTCATCAATCCTGCTGTCACCAGGAATTGCAACATCAACTATCCACACTTTCTTTTTTTTCCACAATCGTGAGGTCAGGAGTATTGTGTTCCAAAACTTTGTCAGTCTGAATTCGGAAGTCCCAGAGTAGTTTTACGTGTTCATTTTCAGTGACCTTTTCAGGTTTGTGATTCCACCAGTTCTTTGTCACAGGCAGATGGTAGTTGTGGCACAAGTTCCAGTGAATCATCTGAGCAACAGTATTATGCCTCTGCTTGTAGTCCGTCTGCGCGATCTTCTTGCAGCAGCTAAGTATGTGATCTATTGTTTCGTCTGCTTCCTTGCAGAGTCTGCACTTGGGATCTGTAGTTGACTTTTCAATTCTGGCTTTGATGGCGTTTGTTCGAATTGCTTGTTCTTGGGCTGCAAGAATCAAGCTCTCAGTCTCCTTTTTTCAAAGTTCCATTTGTGAGCCACAACCAGGTTTTTTCCTTGTCAATTTTGTCCTCAATTTTTTCTAGGAACTGTCCATGGAGAGCCTTCTTTTGCCAGTTTTCTCTTCTGCTTTGCAGTGTATTTTTACGGTATTCACTCTTTGTCTTTTGCACTTTGAGCAGTTTTCTGCTGTTGACTTCCATCAATGTTGGTTTATTATTATTATTATTGGTTTATTATTATTATTATTATTATTATTATTATTATTATTATTATTATTATTATTATTATTATTAATAATAATAATAATAATAATAATAATAATAATAATAATAATAATAAGTGCCGTCTCTGCAAAGAGGGTGAGGAAACTGTGGAGCACATCATCTGCTGTTGTAAGAAAATAGCCCAAACTGACTATCTTGAACGTCACAATAGGCTAGCAGCAATGGTGCACTGGAACCTTTGCAAAAAGTACGGCCTGCCCTGTAGCAAGACCTGGTACAAGCACAAGCCAGAGAAGACCACAGAAAATGAAGGAGCAAAAATACTCTGGGACTTTAGAATACAAACAGACAGACACCTGGCACACAACACCCCAGACATAACAGTGATAGAGAAAAAACATGTTTGGATCATAGATGTTGCTGTGCCAGTTGACAGCAGGGTAGAGGACAAAGAGCTGGAAAAGATCACAAAATACAAGGACCTACAAATTGAAGTTGAACGATTGTGGCAAAAAAGAACAACAGTAATCCCACTAGTAGTCGGTGCTCTAGGAGGAATCCCAAGAAATCTTGAAAAACATCTGGAAAGCCTAAACTTGGACAGAACATCAGTCCACATGCTGCAGAAAGCAGCACTTCTAGGAACTGCACACATTCTACGCAAATACCTCTAATATCCTAGGTCCTTGGGAAGGACTCGATATTCAGAGATGAATTCCAGACACTTGTGCTGTGTTGTTATGTGTATAATAATAATAATAATAATAATAATAATAATAATAATAATAATAATAATAATAATAATAATAATAATAATAATAATAATAATAATAATAATTCAATTTGGTATACTGCCCCATCCTCGGAGGGCTCTGGGCGGTGTACAACATCAACATAAAATACGACAAGAGGGGCGAGTAAATAACAACCAATAAATAATACCTAACATGAAAAACTCAGCCCCATAAACTCTAAAATATTAATTTAATTTAAAACAGCGATTGTAAAATTAAATTGGCGTCCTGCAAAATCCTTACTTTAAAAATCCTCCTAACGAGGGAAGAGGGGGCACAGTGGGTCCCAAATATGCAAAGGGGCCCTCACAGGATAACAGAGGGGGGCACAATTCAGCGACTGGTCTCTGCAAAGGCCTGGTGGAACAACTCAGTCTTACAGGCCCTGCGGAAATCTCTGAGATTCCGCAGGGCCTGGACAGCTGGAGGGAGAGTGTTCCACCAGGCCAGGGTCAGAGCCATAAAGGCCCTCGCCTGAATTGAGGCCAGTCACATCATCGAGGGGCCAGGGACTTCAAGTAAATTGGCCTCTTCCAAATGCGGAGGCCGAGTAGGGACATGTGGGGTAATGCGGTCCCAAAGGTACAAAGGTCCCAGGCCGAGTAAGGCCTTAAGGGTCAACACCCACACCTTGAAGATGATTCGGAATTCAACTGGAAGCCAATGCAGGAGGCGCAGCACAGGCTGAATGTGATCTCGAAAGGCGCCCCCTGTAAGTAGGTGAGCCGCTGCATGTTGGACCAGTTTTAACTTCCGGATCAGATGCAAGGGAAGGCCCGCATAGAGCAAGTTACAATAATCTAGCCTGGAGGTGACCATTGCATGGATCACAGTGGCTAGGTCCACGTGGGAGAGGAAGGGAGCCAGCCGCCAGGCCTGACAAAGATGGAAAAATGCAGTCCGGGTTATATAGGCCACCTGGGTCTCCATTGAAAGAGACAAATCCAGGTGGACCCCCAGACTGCAGACGGAGGAGGTCAGCGCCAATGAGACCCCCTCCCACTCCAGTGGCTGGAAGTTCCCAACCTCCCCCCCACAACTGAGCCAAAGGATCTCCATCTTCGATTGATTAAGCTTTAACCTGCTCTGCTTCAACCAACCAGTGACCGCCTCCAAACAATGCTGTAGAGCCGCAGGGGCAGCGGCTGCTCCCCTCTCCATCAACAGAATGAGCTGAGTGTCATCAGCATACTGGTACAGATCAGCCCAAAGCTCCGTACCAACTGAGCAAGGGGTCGCATATAGATGTTAAATGATAATGGCAGAGAACGAGCCAATTGTTATGAAACTAATTGTTATGAAACTAATCATTATGAAAATCAGGTTTTATGGTTTGTTTCTTAATTTGTTAACTATTGTAGATTATTACATTATGTTAAGACCCTTGGCTTCTCTTTAGATATGTTTCCAAACTATGATGAGGCCCAAATACTTTACATACTAAAATAAAGAATTCTGGACGTGGAAAAACAAACTCTACTAGCCCATGTCATTGGTCCTTGTTCGCTGCTGATTTATGGGATATCCCAGCCATCCTCAGGAGCCTTACCAGATAATTTCTCTAACCTCACATCCCCTGTTTTACGACGTGCTTTTATGCAGGCCCGTTTCAATATCCTCCTCTCTGCAATAACACATGGAAGATACCTTCGTATTCCGCCACTTAAAAGGACCTGTCCATGTTCCTCAATCACGTTGGAAACGACAGAACACGTTCTATTGTATTGTCTCCGTCACACTGACTTACGTAAACAATTTATTGAGTCGTATATAAACTCAAAACCTGCTCTTTCCGACAGGGTTAAGACTCAGATACTCCTCAACGATCGTTGTTCTAAACGGACCGAGGATGTGGCAAAGTTTCTTGCTTTGGCCCTAAACAAAATTTAGTTAACCTGATTAGGTTTTATTCTGTTTTCCTCCCCTTTTAATATATTTTATTTTATTTATTTTATTTTAAAATTATGCCAAATAAAGGTTATTGAATTGAAAAAATTGAACTATTGTGGATTATGTTTTATTGTGAGCCACTCTGAGTCTGGCTTGTGCCGGGACAGGACAGGGTAAAAATCTAATAAAATAAAAGATAAATAAATAACATTCAGGCCTTGAATGATGCCATTTTCCAACCACCGCTCCATTGAGCAAGAGCATAACTGGGAGGTCCCCACCCAAATCAGATAATTGCAGACCTTCAATGGGGCAAAATTCCTCCTGTTCATCCTGTTCTGGTGTATTTTATTTAAGGGACAATGTCCTAATTCTAAACATGTACAGCTAAAGCAAACTTTTAATGTTCCACTTGTGGGGAAAAAAATTAAGTGGATTCTCAGTGATTATGCAACGATAAGAGAAGTCTGATGAGGAATCTTCTGAAACATCAGGAGCTAGGAAGACTGATAGCTGAGATTTTGCAGTTGTTGAGAGTGGGCCTACGCAATATCCTTGCCTCACTTACATAATCAGAGAATAAGTAACACTAGCAACAGCAATTATGCCAAACTAGGAAAAATGCTTCTTTGCATGATTTTATATTGGATGCAGAAATCAGCATTTTCAGTGCAAAAAAACATCTATTGATGTCAATAGAGACTTTTTAACAGGTTTTTAGGCAAGTTATTTTTCTCATCTTCAGTCTCCCATTTACCCTGTTCTGCTCCCCAGGTGGTTATTTAGGTGCCTGCGCCCGGCCAAAGCAGAATGTAAGACTCACTGACTCAGTTAACAGTTCAATACTTAAAGCTTTAATTGTAACAATGTTGACAGACCCTGACTCCTCCCGGGTCTAACTAAATAAAGGTTACTTTGTTGCAGAAACTTTCTGGAGTCTGGAATTTATTGTAAATACTGTGAGACTATAACATCTATAACTGTTTAACTTCAAATACTGTGAATCTTATAACATCTTTTGGACTGTTAAATACTGAGAGTCTAAAACATCTTGGACTGTCTAACTTGTTGCTGTCACCCAGCTTCCGTTGGCACCTAACTGCTGCTGTCACCCAGCTTCCGTTGGCCCCTAACTGCTGCTGTCACCCAGCTTCCGTTGGCCCCTAACTGCTGCTGTCACCCAGCTTCCGTTGGCCCCTAACTGCCAAATCAGACAGGTTGCTGGGTAATAACTGCCGTAGAACACCAGCCCTAGGGCTTCTTAAAGGGACAGAACTAAATTCGGTTCCCTCCCACTGAATACTGTACAAAACATAGCTAAACCCATACTAACTGTGGGGAAACTAAAGGGGAAATAAACAAAGGCTCTGTGGGGGCATGACATACCCCCACCACCTGTTTTACAGAAATGTAATAAAGATTACTGTGATAACCTTACCAAAGCACTTGGGACACTGAAAACACTATACAAATGATGAACATTATTGTACAGTTTCCTTCTGAACCTCATAAGTACTCAAGACAACTCCCCAATTTTTTTGAGAAAGAATCTCTGGAATCAGACTAATCATTTCTGCAACTTGCAAGAGATCTGGAATATAAGGACCAATCTAATTCACAAACATTTTGAACTAATTCAAGGACTGAGAAACCTGAACAGCTTAAAAAAATGGAAGCTTAATTTGAAATTGCTGAGGAAGGTTCAAAGCTGGAAGTCAGGGGGCAAGAAAAGATTATATCACTAAGAAACATCTTGTCACAAAGGCCTAAGATGTGACAAAAGAACATATCTTATAGATCTGTTTGGCAAAAACTAACTATATAAGATGGCCTACGTGAATAAATGCAGGAATGAAGAGATCAAAGGTTAGAATAGAGAGGAATCTCAGATAATTGAAAATATGTTTTTCTATATTTTAATGAACACTGAAATGATAATTATATATATATTCTACTAGAATCACATATTATACTTGTCAAAATCATTTTTAACCTTTTAAAGTAAATTGTATATGAAATCCTTACACCTTAAAGATGTATTTCTCTATGGGAAAACTCACCCTTAGGAATGTTGGGGACTGGCTATCTTGATTGAAAACCAGAAAAACAGAATTCAGTTTGCTGCTGCCCCTTGCATATGAGCAGAGAGAAATTTCTTGTATATAAAGAAGGATCAGACAAGCCAATTTGATTGTAATGCTAAAGAAGAAAGCCATTGTGGGAGAAATAATATTAAATGGGTTATGTATGCTGGTATGATTATGAATTATGACATTTCTTAGTGATATAATCTTTTCTTGCCTGCATGACCAGTTGACCTATAGGGAAAACCCTCTTGAATCCCTGGTTATATAAATCCCATATTCTTTAATATCAAATGCAATTTTAGGCCTTTTCTCCATTCTCACAGAGCAGATCAACAAACTGCCTGCACTCTTTTGAATGACTCATTTTTCTGCAGCAGACTGAGGAATAGGATCTGTACAGCAATTATGTAACCCAAGCATGCCGAGCACATCTATAAATTTCCTCACATGGATTTAAACAATTAAGGCCAGTGGTGCTGCTCCAGGCTTGATAGACTATTAGCTCCAGCCAGAAAGAGCTTTCTGAAGTCTGTGACGCAGCAGCATACAATTCACAAACCAGGAAGAGCAGGGAAACGGGCAGGGGACAGCAATACACACAGGGATATACATACCTTACATAGAAACTGGTCTTATTTTTCCATTGAAGTATAACACTGAGTGTTTGCTTACTTTATATTCCTCTCGAACACTGCACTGAATAATGAGACTTAACGGTATTTAGTATGAATTAATGCCATACACCTGCAATTAGAGATAGGAACACTTACAGAACCATTCTAAAACTATACTCAGATGAATACTATTACCAAGATAGTATATTGACCCTTTTTTGTAGGACTGATCAACTTCCCATCAGAACTCTGTCACTACAAGCCAATTATATATGCATTCAATCAGAGCCAAAGGCTGCTTTTCACCTGCACCAGAATGGCTTGCTTGTGTTGTGGTTGGTAGAATGGATGTATAGACTACAAGGGTAGGATGTGCCCTTTAATATAAAAGGCTAACTATGGTGGCAATGACTCATTTCCAGACACTTGTCACACACTATTCAGTGGCTAAAAAGCCCCCTGCCAGTGGGGCAGCAGAGATCAGTAACATTAGGACACCAGGGGCGGACGCCAGCCGCTGGATGCTTCGGAGTACCTGGATGTGCAACCTGCTTGGGGAGGGAATAGGCATTGAGGGAGCTAAGTGAACCAAGAAGACTGTTTTGTTGCTGGTATTTGGAAGAGAAGCAGCACTCCTTTTGTGGGTAGGGCTGGAAATGAATAACCAACAACCTTTGGCTGCTACAGGTTTTCCCCACCCTGTCACTGATTAAGCTACGCAGTCAACACCCCCTGCCCCCAGTCCAAATCAGGGACCTGAATCCAGCCTACTGCCTGTATCTGGTGCTCAGAGCACGTGCTAAGGCCCATCTGTGACAGTAGCACAGCTTGCTACTGCATCTGGCCCAGTGCCTCCCAGCTCATAGGAGGCAAGCAGGCAGGTAGCAGAAGCAGAGGAGGCGAGCAGTAGGCATTTGGGCTCAAAATTTCCCAATCATTCTCTCCCCCACCCATTCTGTCTCATCCGCCTCCCTTTCTCTCTCTCCCCACTTGAGCCTTGACATTCAATGCAGCAACTCACTCTTAACAATAGAGGTACTTACTGTATTGCAGGGCACAATGCATTCATGTGCAGTCTAAAGTTGTGCAACCTTTTACAAATCTGTAACTATATATTGAAGGAAGCATTGCTTCAGGCTCCTTGTATAAAAAATGCAACCATTCCAGGAAATCTGGAAGACATCCCCCAGGAACCCAGGCTCTTTTCCTCCAAGGGCCCTGGCCACCAGAGAGGATGAGGCTAGAATTTTGGTAGCCATGGCAAGACTCTCATGGACTCTTTTAAGTACAGTGTCAGTGTGTTTGTCCAAAGGATCTCTAATGTTTCCATCACCATCTTTGGAAATTAAGCCCTCTGATTGTAGAGCAACTACCAGGATATCTACCAGTGGAGTTTGAAGCATCCACTGAATGTAGCCAGGGACAGCATAAAGTTTCTTGAAGCCTGAGGGAAATCCTTTGTTGGCTGAGGGTTGACCCATTCCTTTCTCATGCACCTCTCAAAATACTCTGGAAATGGAAGGAAGTCCTTATTCTGTTCCTGCTGGGGGAAAATATCCCCTTTTCCTTTGGGGCATCCTTTAATTGGTTTACCAGAAGAGTGGATGGAGCTGAGGGGTCTACTGCATCCTCAGGTGATCCTACCTTGCATGGCCCCGGAGTCTCTCTCAGAGTGTAAGCCAGGGGTTAATTTCTGGCACATTCTGCACTTGGAAACATTGTGGGTCTCACCTAGGCAGATGAGTCATGAATCATGCTCACCAAAAGCAGTCATTTTAGTGTTACGGGTGTCATATTTTTAAAGTGGGGGCTTGGAGGCCATCTTAGAGACTCAAACTAATGTCAATCGAGGGAACACAACTAGTCATAGAAAGCTGGCTCAGTTAACTCCCACTTGAAGCTGTTGAAGAGAAGAGGAAGTTAGGCAGCAAAAGCTGCCTCAGTTTGGAACACAAAAACAATGGAGAACTCTCATGAATGAAGAGAAGGTCTGGACCGATCTGCACACCTCAGAGGCAAGAAAGGAACTAGAGAGAAGGGGGGTGCACCTTCCTGAGTCATGTGATAGTTTGGGTGGGAAGGAACAATCAGGAGGATAGTGCCCCCTTGCTGTTTCTAAGGGCTAAAAGAATTATCCCGGAGTGGCTGGCCTGCGCAGGCACAGTCCCCAAAGTGGGGCTGCACTGAGACTGAAGATGAACCTATTTGCACATCCACTCTCTCTACCTTTTGAAATGGTTCAAGTATTTTGAACTCCTGCAAACAACACATACACCCTATACTCTTTGATAATCCACAATGCCAATATTCTCACCTGACACATCAGTTTCTTATTTCCATGCCTGTATCTATGATTACTTGCAATTTATTATAAAAGCTGTGAAGGTGGATAGAATAATTTTTGCTCAAACAATGGAAATTATAGCCTAAATCCTAAGCAGATTCACCCTATAAAGTCACTACTGGGAAATTCATATTATGGAGTACACAGTTAACAGATTATTGAAGCACCTGCAGGTGGCAAAATATCAGCAAGTGTATATGTGGGTAATAGCATAGGAAAACCTAATAGGCAGCATTTACCGACACTAGCTTGCAACATCATAAAATGCTATTATACTACAGGCATTAATGACTCCAATGGAGTAATTTACAGTCTAAGTCACAAAAGACTAAAAATACATCTCAAATTATATGTGACTTTAGCTTGTATAGCACTTGGCTATTAACAAATCAGTTGCTGGAGAGAGTTCATCTTTTACAGAGCAATTTCGATGAATACATTCTGTCGTTCAACAAAGTCAATCGAAGGAGAACTGCTCAAAGGTGAGAGGCCTAGTCAAATCTCTTGGGTATACTGAAAAGTCACTCATTTGTTAAAGGTGGTAACATTTGGAAAATACATTTTCGTCAGCATTCTTTTTCGGCCTGATAAAGAGTATAAAAGCTTTTAAAAAAGCATTCTAAGCAGCACATAAATGAAGCTTCTTTTGTCCATAACTACCAATATTAAAGTAAAACCACAACAGTTCATAGGAACAAGTACTGGAGACTTATGTCTGATAGAGGGGCACTGATGTTGTAGCATAAAACACAGCTACACAAAAATATAGAAACACTATTCTTTGACAGTAATTGTTCATGTTCTTCCTGAGCACCAACACAGGTTTTCCAGTTTTTAAAGACAGCAAAAGGCCAAGGCAAATATTTCTGGACTTTCAAAACAGACTGAATTAGAATACAGGTTACTAGGCATAGGATTCAGTTTTAGGTTCCATGGAGCTAAGTACCAGTGCAGATGGTTTACTTCAGCGTGGTAAGTATAAACGCCAGAATAGATATATATATATTTTTTACTCATTGTAACTCAGCCTCAAAAGTTTCCTGAGTGACAACCCAACTGCATAGCTGGTTCATTCAGAGGCTCTTATAAGACCTGTACACACTTGACTGCATGTAGAGGTAGCAGACATAAACTGTATGTGGGTTCCTGAGGATGACATGTGTGCATAGAGGAAGTGTCCAAATACACAATCTCTGCCTCAGATTATGAAAGTATGGAAAGAAGAATCCTCAATCACATGGGAAATAGGTCAATCCAGGGGCGTACCTGCTCAAGGGACATGTGGGGGTCATTTGAATCATGTACAAAACAGGTTTTTTACACACACCTACCTTTTTTTTTTGGCTTTGATGGGTAAAAATAGGTCCCAAAAAAGGGAACTTCTCCCTGCAGGAGAATATATACAGTGTTCAATGTATTGTCAAAGGCTTTCACGGCCGGAATCACTTGGGTGCTGTGTGGTTTCCGGGCTGTATGGCCGTGTTCTAGCAGCATTCTCTCCTGACATTCCGCCTGCATCTGTGGCTGGCATCTTCAGAGGATCTGATGTTGGGAAAGCAAGTGGAGTATATATATCTGTTGGAGTGTCCAGGGTGGGTGGAGAAACCTTGTCTGTGAGAAACAAAGAAGGCAACCAGGTCAATAGTTGAGGGCATCTGAATAGAAGTATGAGTAACAATGAAGACTATAGCAAGGGAGTAACACTGGAGATAGCAAGGTCACTGGTGGGAGCATCTGAATAGAAGTATCCTGGCCTTTGTTTCTTTTGTCTTCTATTACTTCTATTCAGATGCTCCCACCAGTGACCTTGCTATCTCCAGTGATACTCCCATGCTATAGTGTTCATTGTTACTCATACTTCTATTCAGATGCCCTCAACTATTGACCTGGTTGCCTTCCTTGTTACTCACAGACAAGGTTTCTCCACCCACCCTGGACACTCCAACAGATATATATACTCCACTTGCTTTCCCAACATCAGATCCTCTGAAGATGCCAGCCACAGATGCAGGCGAAACGTCAGGAGAGAATGCTGCTAGAACACGACCATACAGCCCGGAAACCACACAGCACCCATATACACTGTTATCTTCATTTTAGATGTCAAAACGTATTTGTGGCTCCAACTGTTTTGTTTTCCGTGGAAAACGGATCCAAATGGATCTTTGGGTGTTAAAGGTTGCCAACCCCTGAGCTAGAAGGATAACCCTCGCCCAATCCTTTGGAACATACACATACCATTCAAGAGACAGCCCCACACACACATTTTTTAAAAAGTTTAATCGCTTTTCTTCTAGACCTACCACACCCCACCAAGGACTCTGGTGATGGGTGGGAAATAAATCTACATAAAATGAATAAATATCCACAAATTGCAATAAAATGTAGTTTTTAGGGCTTAGAACACTTTAGAGTATTTTAAGACCTGGGCATCAATACAAAACAGAAGTTCTTTTAAGACTTGTTTCTATTAATGGGATTTTTAACTAGTTAAATCCACAGCTTCATTGATATTGACTTCTGGTAAAATTAATACACATGATTTATAGCCAGAAGTTACCTTATTGATAGTAACCCTCTATTTGCTAGAAAAAACATTGAAATACTAGTGAAAAGTCAATGCAACAGAAATCTCCCCATACAAGTTTAAACACAGCAAATGTTTTGGAAACAAGATTAATAAGATCAACAAGTTTTTCATTAAACTGCTTTCATTTTAACCAACTTCTCTTTCAAATAGAATCTGTTCTTAAACTAGATTTCTCACATATATTGCTCTGTCAAAAAACCTTGTAGATCCCATAATAGCTGTAAGATTTTTTTATCTTCCAAATATATAAAATGTAAAAAAAAAATCATACTTCAGATATCTGATACTGAAACCCTAAAATCGGTATTAATCTACTGGTGTATCACACATTACAGACCAGAAAGGATGGGTTCATATCTTCCCCATGTAACAGCACAGTCACACGTAAACTGTGGGTCCTCCTCAACTCCAGCATGAGCAGTGCCCGATTAGGATAAGGACCATGTTGCATATGCAATGAGACATGGTCCTTCCCTCTGTACCACTTTCTCAGTCTGAACAGTCCCATAGAGTTCTATTGAGCCTATAGTGGAACCTCGGTTTTCGTTGGTAATCCGTCCGAAAAGAATCGATGAAAACCAAAACTGATGAAAACCGAGGCAAACTTTTCCATAGGAATCAATGTAAATCCAATTAATCCGTTCTAGGGACTCCAAAAAACATACCAAAAACACATTTTTGGTGAATAAACATAGTGTTTAATGCTGAAAACAGTAATAAATAATAACACTAGGACCAGCTTCAGAGCCAATGGACCAATGTCGCACCAGAAAGCTGTCCAAAGAGGTCTGTTTCTGACGCCTCTTTAAGATTTGTCTGAAATGGGGAAAGACATTGTCATTAAACAAGTTGCAGACACGGCCTGCAACAGCTTTGTCTGGGTGATTTTTCTCCACAAACCCCTGCACCTTACTGACCAAGACAAATTTTACACTGAAAAAATAGATGAAAACCAAAACCGATGAAAACCGAAGGCAATGAAAACCGAGGTTCCACTGTATTTGGGAAATATATATGGGAACATGTGGGATTCTCCAAACAATACCAGTAGGACCATTTCAGGATGGGGAAATGGCACAGGATGGGTGGATGGTAGGCCAAGGATTTTGTTCATGTGCACTGAACATCTGATCCTAATCAAGCAACACACATGCAGAAACTAAGAAGCCGCCACAACTTCTGTGCAATGTAAGTGGACTCACCATGTGTATTTGTCAGGGGGGATATTAAGATGCATTCCTGATCCTATTAAACGGATTGAAACAACAAACCAATGCTGCTCTGAGATATACATAACCACCCTGCTATATGTAATCACTGCCACCTTGATCTTTACTTTATGGCTTCACACACTTTGTAGTAAACTAGGCTTCCCTTGGCACCTCTGTCCCATGAGAAAAGAATTACATCCATTATCAAATAGGGCAGGGGTCTGCAACCTGTGGCTCTCCAGATGTTCATGGACTACAAGGGAAGCCAATTGGCCATGCCTGCAGGGGCTGATGGGAATTGTAGTCCATGAACATCTGGAGAGCCACAGGTTACAGACCCCTGTCATAGGGGCAGGAATCCAGGTGTCTCGCTATCTGCTGCTGTCTCGCTATCAGCTCCAATGACTGTTTTTCACAAATTCTTGGGAAACTGGGAGGGGGGCTTTCAGTGGGGGATAAAGGGGACTGGGAATACCAATTTTGCCAGAACTGGCTTTCACCAACTATGATGCTTCGATACCTCATCAATGAACCCTGCTGATTGATACTTCAGAATCATTTATTGGCTTAAGGTTCCGAGACCTAACAGTATTCCATAATATATGAAAAGGCACAAATACTGTTTTAATCCATGTGACACTGAGAATACTGAGTTCCATCATGCCTTATCAGATCAGACAAGCATATACTAAACAAAGCTAACACTTTCAGATGGGAAATTTCATGTATGCAACCGACAGGAGCCAACATGACTAAAAAGTTAAACAGGAGCTAATTTCTGATTGGCTGGAGGAAAGAGTTCCAGTCAATCCATTGGTGGTATTGGAAAAGAAATGGTTGGTGAGATTAGCTTTGGAGACAAGTTTGAGAGAGGCTCTCTGTACTCTGAGGGGAGTACTAATCTTACTCAGGGAAAGTGTCAGACAGACAAGTGGCTGGTCTGGTCTAGACTACTGTTCCCGAGTAACAGTCAAAACACAGATATATATGTGGATTGTGGTTTTCTTCGGGGGGGGAGGGGGAAACTCTAAAGCAGAGGCGCAGTGAGGCTTCTCAGGCAGAGTCCAAAGAGAGGATTATTCTTTCGAGACAAAAGTGGGAATCTTAAAAAAGAAAAAATTCCATGCAAATAGAGACTAATTTCTGAAGAATTTCCTTAGTCAGGTGAAAGGGTGAACTGCTATGAGAAAGCAACAGCCTTTAAACATTTTTGTTATTTGAAGTTATTTGTAACCTCTGTTCAGAGACTAAGAAGTGAATCAAACTCCTGTAGCAGTTTCTAAATTTAAGTAAACAACTATCTGATTTTTAAACTTAGTTGATTTATTTTGTGGCAACTCTTTAAACTTGTTTATTTTATAAATTATTCTAATTACTTCTATCTGTTAAGAAACCTCTAGTGCCAACTAATTTATGATGGGAGCAGGATAGTGGAGTATTGTGACTCTCTGCAGCTTGGGGAAAGGTCCTAGGACTGAATGGAAAACCTCAATAAATCTATTTTCTTACAATACATATATTTTAGCTAGGGATGGGACAAGATTAGTTTACCAATATTTCCTTTTTCACATGCTATACTGAACAAAACCATACAGTAAGGGCCATTCAGTTCCTGACGGTACAGCTTTAGATTCTTGTGAGGAAAAAGCTACCTCACTTGATTAGAAAGTGTACAGACATCACACCCTTAAATACCAAAATAATAATTACTGCTGCAGCTACATAGTTTCAGACCTCAGTAATAAAGGACAAATGACACATAACAGCTAAGAAAATCAATAACAAAAAAGAAATCCCTTACTAGCATATTTTGGAAAATGTTCCATTTTTTTCCTACTTGGACTGCTTCTCTTATTTGTCTTTGGGAAAATATTAGAATTTCTAATGGAAGGAAAAGTGGCAAGCATGCAAGAATATCATTACAGATCGCCCACAAGGAATCAATGGAATGGTCAAGGAGCATGTAGTGTTATTCTTAGTACAGCAACAGAGACAGGAGAACCCTACTTGATAACCATCTACCTAAGTGAACAGAAATGAAAGGCAAGAGTATAGTACCTTTGAAAACTTCCTGACATATCAGCCTGGGAAAAGCCAAAGAGATGATTTTCATCAATCACTACAGCAATGTCAAACTTTAGAAGTCT
The DNA here is from genome assembly GCF_021028975.2 of Sphaerodactylus townsendi. NCBI lineage: Eukaryota > Metazoa > Chordata > Lepidosauria > Squamata > Sphaerodactylidae > Sphaerodactylus > Sphaerodactylus townsendi. The sequence continues at coordinate 54,847,616 of NC_059428.1, read as the reverse complement.
AGTGAAGCAAAGGACTACAAAAGAAAATGTGCTTCTTTTTAGTCTCCCTTTAGGAATGAGGTCATTGTTCTCCTAGAAGAAAAAGCTGGCAAGGGATAGATTGCTGGTTTGTGTTTCTAGGCCAGCAGCAGCACCTGATTTCTAACAGTGCCACATATATCAAGTCTAAAGTTGTTTACTTGAAAGTAAGTCCTCATGATTTTAGGGGAGCTTACTTCCAAGTATAAGACGGACATCAGAGTCTCGATTCTAATAAAACTAAGCCAACACTGAAGACATCTTAACTGGGGAGAAAGCAAATTGAAACAGCTGGTTAATTGTGCAATGTACAGTATCTAAACATTACATGTGCATAAATTAAAATGCTGCCCAAAGGATATCTCCAAACACAAGCAATAAGATTTCACTTACAGCCTTCTGCTCAAACTCACCAGTTTGAACCAAAGATCTGAAACTGGTGAAACATTACTGGTTCCCAAGGACTTCTTGACAAACAAAAGAGGGAGGAAAGAAATCAAAAGCAGCTATCATTTGAACAAAAAGTTTTGATTTATATCAGCAAGGGTATACTCCAGCCCCGAGATTTCAAGTGAGGGAGCTAAACCTGTACTGGCTGATGGGCAGAGAACCTGTATGCTCAGTTTCTTTTAATTCGTTTTCCATAATAAATTCTAAACACAGCTTCATCCCCAAATTAATACAGTGAAATTATACAGTAATGAAATCATGATCATGTATTTAAAGAGAAGTCTTATTCCAAGATTACAATTTGGAATAGACCTACCTTAATTTAAAAGAATACTATTTAGGACTTGCTTATACTAGTCATAATCAGACAGGTGCCATATAGTGACACTTGCCTTTTCACTACCCCCACTTCAAAAAGTAAAGCCATTCTGGATCAATTTGGATGTCAAGAACAAACTAGTTAATCACCATACCATAGGTCTTTATTGTCATAAAGACATATAGCATAAAACCAGTTAAATGATATGTTCATGTGCACACTCACCCCTACCCAACCCTTATTTTATATGGTACATCAAAACAGATAAGACAAATCTTCAACTCACTCCCATTAATCTTAACCAAATTGCAAACTTATATACAAAAGGCCTTATAATCATGGATTGAATTATTCCTTCCCACCCCCACCCCCCACATACACACACACTGCAAAAAAATTCCCACTATTTTGTGTCTTTTGAATTGGTCTTCATAAAAATTATCACATAGTTTTGTTTGGAATGATGCAGCTACCTGAAACTTTTGTTAATAAGCTTGGTCCAGATATTAATTTGTTAAAGGACCTGTGTTAATATATAAACACTAGTGAAGAAATACCTGGTATTTTGGTCTCAGTACTACAGAGAATATTAATCCAGTAATTAATCACCTTTGAACCCAACATGAATTAATCCTGGTTTGTTTCTGATGTCTGAACTGAACCTGTCTTCACTAACCATAGAACCAGCCCCCTATTTATGTAATTCTTTAGGAAAACAATTATTTTTAAATGAAACACAATACCAGCAAGTTAGAGCAGTCTACTACAACTTGCAAGTATACTACAACATTATGCTTTCAGTTATGTGTTAAGGCAATTCTGATGGCATGAGTTTAAAATATCGATTTCAAGCAGCTCTAAACGTTATTCTAAACATATTTAAACCCAAACACTTCTGTGTTTTGAGTAAATACTATCAACATGATATCCAAAATAAAAACACCCAGATGGCTTTACATGAAAATGTCATAGACTATACACCACTTGTGTTTCATGGTCTTTTAGCCACACAGTTTACTTTTTTCCCCCCTCCATAACTGAGTGTTCACACACATACACTTGTTAGCTATGGATAAAATCCACATATATGATAAAGTGAGCTACAGAACTCACAAATGACGTCACAGTGATTCTTTTAACCTTAAAGGTATCACATGATCTTTTCTTGTAACAGACTAATGCAGCTGCTTCTCTGGAATTCACCAAAAGAAATCCTCATGATTAATCAATGCACTAAAGCTAACTGGACTCAAATCTATGCAATTTCTCAAGGTATCGTTAGCATCTTTGACTGTTATAATGAAAACCAGCTATTAAAAATATATTCCTGTTATGATTTAATGTTATATACTTTTTAACTACATATATAAAATTTAAGCTCAATATACACTGAATATGCTTTGTTAACATAATATTTTGTAATAATGAAGTCGACTAAATTTTTGGATATTTCAATCCAGTGACTGGATCTGTGAATGGCAAGACAGATCTTTCTACAAACCTTTAAAAAGTCCCAGGCTTGTAGACAAATGTGAAATCTTTAAAAAGGGATAATGTAAAAACATTTAAAATGATAAAAGGAGCACCTGCAGCTTCAAGCAACGGATTCCCTCAGTGGTGATTGCTGGGCAACTACAGATTCTAGGTTTGGTTCTGTCAGTAGAAGGCAGGGAAAGGGTCTTTATTTTGGCCTATGAGGGAGAACATGTTGGAGCCAGGCAAGAGTACTAGGGTTGCCAGCTGCTGCTTGGAAATTGCAGATTTTCTGTCTTAAGTCTGCAAAGTACAGGGTTTGGGGAGAGGCCTCAGATTAATATAATGCCAAAGAGTTCACCGTCTGAAGCAATTATTTTCTCCAGGGGGAGAGATCTCTGTTATCTGGAGTTCAGTTGTAACTCTAAGAGATATCCAGGTCCCACCTGGAGGCACACAGTCCTAGAACTGGAAGCAACCTCTGGAAGCGACTTAATACCACCCAACTTGTGAGACTCAACTATGCTTAGATGCTTGCTACTGTTCAACAACAGCAACATGGTGAAAGCCACTGTAATGCAGAAATTAGAGCTTCAGAGTAGAGTCTAGGAGATTCAGGTTTACATTCCCATCTTTCTGTGGAAGTTAACTGGGAGACTAGGGCCAGTCATACACTTTCAGCCTAACCAACCTCATGGTGTTGCTATGTACATAAAAAGAAGTAGAGAATAAGTTGCTTTGGTCCAGATCGTGGAGAAAGGTAAGGTATAAATAAACAAATAGCACATATAGCTAAAGACAAGAGGAGATCAGGTAGGTTGGTGACTGGTCAAGAAGGAGAGAATGAGCCAGAGAAACAAGACGGGATATGGGATCCCGTTGCTAGAAGGGCAGAAAGGGAAAATAGTGTGGGAAGTGGGATAATGGAGAAAGTGAGGTGCCATCCCCACAAGGAAGCTGTCCCAGTAGCCAGCACCACACTGCTGGGCTTTTAATAGATACAGGCTGCTTTTGCTTTTGCTAAGTACAGGCTACTGGGGGTGGGGAGAATGCTTAGGACAAAGGGACAAATAAAGGTAAGTTGGCTGTCAGGTGGGAAGGAGATAAGATTGCCAACTCCAGGTTAGAAAAAACCTGGCGAATAGGGGAGAGCAGAGTTTGAGGAGGGGAGGAATCTCAGATGGCCATAATGCTGTCAACTCTACCCTTTAAAGCAGCCATTTCCTCCCAGAGAACCAAGGTTGCCAACCTCCAGGTGAGGGATGGAGATCATCCAACATTCCAACCTCTCTCCAGATGACAGAGATTAGTTCTACTGGAGACAAGTGCTACTTTGGACAGCGAACTCTCTAGCATGATAGAATTATGAGAGCACTTTCCTCTCCAAACCTCATTCTCCATGGTTCCATCCCTAAATCTCCCGGAATTTCTCAACCTGGAGCTAGCAACCCTACAAAGGAATTGATCTCTGTAATTGGGAGATCCACTGTGATTCCAGATCTTTAGACCTTACCTGGAAGTTGTCAACTCTAGAAAGAAAGAAGAAAACAGGAAAAGAAAAGCTGCATTGACTTTCAGGAAAGAAAAAGAAGAAATGGTAGGGATGGGACAATGAGATTCCTATTACAAGTGCCTTCCACTAATGTAATATGTATTGACTATGTTGAAATACACCTCCCCTTTTTTCTGTTAAAAGTAACAAACATGTCACAATCTGCTACGAAAAACCTCTGTGGTAAAAAAACCAGCAAATTCTAATAGATCGTGGTTGGAATGTTCAAAATACCATCAGAGCAGGACAAGTACTTCCCCAGTGATGTCCTCAAAAGACAATTCAAAAATAGCAATATATACTCCACTACAAAAGAATGCACAGTCCTACTGCTTCACTGTACTTTCTCTTTGGGAGAAGAGAAGGTAAAATTAATCAATACTTTCTGCTAACAAAAAGCACATAATAGACAGGAATTTTATGTGAGAAATGGGATCTCTGCCAGTAAGGGCAAAGGCTACCCTATCTCAGAGGCTATTACAATGTCCTACGGACTATAATTCTCCCTTCTGTAAAATAAGGTAAAAGGGCATTCAAACACTTTATTGGACTGACAGCAACTCCTTCTCCCTAATACTGGTAACCATACCCACTGGGAATCTGTCCTGTTCCCCTCTCACCCTTGATCCGCATTTCTATACTGTGCTTACTGTTTCTTGATCAAGCTCAAGTATGACCAAAACCTGAAAACTAGCTTTTATACACAAATTCATCAATCTCTTCCGTAAGACAGAATGTGTATTTTTTCCCTATTTTATCCTTATAACAGTATGAAATAGGTGAGCCTGAGATACAATTACTGGCACCAAACAATATGATCAGGCTAAAATTTGGACTCATATTCACAAAAAAGTCTAAAAATTTCTGTGAAATATGTATTCATTCTAAATCTGTGGGCTCATGGCTTAGATCATCAACCCTGGATAAAGATGCCAGGTGTTATTCTCATGATATCACATTTTAAAAAATCAGGTGGTAGGTGATTAAACTTCTACCTGTGACCCTGGAGATCCGTTGCTACTCAGAGTAGACAATACTAGCCAATTATCTGATTCAGTATAAGACTGCTTCAACTGTGCACCCCATTGCTTGGTTCTCTGACAAATACTATGGTTTGCTGAACAGCAAGTTGACTATAGATAGGATTGTCAAACTATCAAACACCATTCTGCACCAATAACTTGAGGTTCAAATGAACCAAACTGTCTTTGTAACAACTTGCAATAATATTTTATCATAAGAAACAATGCTAATAATTCTATTATGTTCATTTGTTTTACAGACCAATTGAGAGTTACATGATTGGCAAAACACAAAATAAAGCACTGTTCAAACCAAAAGTATTGTTCACATGAAGTATTTTACAATTGTGTTAACTCAATACTTCCTTGTAGAAACATGTATAAAATGAAATCTTTTTACAATGGTATCAAGTTGATACAGCCATATACAAACATTTCGTTGTGCGTGCACAATGACAATAAAATGCTTATGCTTATGAATCAACACAGAACTTCTTCACAGGCGATTAACCCCTAGTGAGGTTTCGAATTTTGTTGAAACTTTTTCAAGCCCACCAATAAGTAACAGAACATAATAAAAGAGCCACTTTCCTCTGTAGTTACGACTCCAGGTGGGTCCTGGAGATCTCCCAGAATTATAACTGATCTCTATAGGCTGCAGAGATCAGTTACCTAGAAGAAAACACTGTAGGATGGATTCCGTGGTATTTTATCCTCCCCACCCTTCCCCTAGTTCCACTCCCAAAATCTCCAGGTATTTCCCAATTCAGACCTAGCTATAGATCTGATCCATGATCACATCCAATTTTGACTGTAGTCATGAGAAACATCTGATAATTCACATGACCTCAGCTACTTATAGCATGGGAACAATAATTAAACTCCACAGGAAGACAGAAATACTGCAAACAAAATTCTAGATCACTGTGAAAGTTCTAGTGTGTTTTGAATTGTTTGTGATAGTCATTCCTACCCTCTATCACTTATCATATTCAAATACATTGGGACATTAGGAGTCTGAATTTTAACAGATTGTTTCCTTACTGCTTTTAATAATTTAAAAGTTCCTTTCTGTTTTTAAAGTTCAACGCTTTAGACTGTCCTCATCAAATGGAAAAATGATAGTAACGAAGACATAAAACAGTGACTTTCCGCCCATCTAAGGCTGTTCTACTCTTTTACGGCATAGAAGTGAATCCCAAGTGAGGGCAAACTACAACAACCTATTCTACTGAGCTTCTTCCTTTCCTAAAGCGCATGCGAGGCAACATTTCCTTCCTTACTTCCGATGCCATGGTCTGTTAAACACCTACCCTCCAATCAGAAGCGCCCATTTGCCCCGAGTGACTAAACACGCCTACACACGGAGTGTTGACGCCAGGACAGTCAGGGCTTGCATGTGAACGAGATCAAGTGGGAATTCTTTTTAAACGCGTCCCCGGCTCGTCAAACAACGGCAAGAATGAAGGTCATCAGTCTGTTGCCCTGAGACATGAACCTAAGGAAGTTGCTGCCGTTTTTTCAGTGGGGGCAACTCCTTCCCTGTCCCACTCCTAGTAATTTCAAGGTTGTGCCGGTATGCATGTTAATTTGAAAATAAGTCCCACCACACTTTTATTTATTTCCACGGATTTCCTCTCCCTTGTTTTTGTTGTATTTTTAACCTCACGGCTGGAATCCTGCAAAGCTAAACGAATACACTTGTTTAGCATCTGGCTACAAGATCAGTATCAGAAAAGCTCTTTTAGCAGGGTACACAGCTGCTCTTTCCTTCAGCAGACAGAAACAAATAGGATGGGCACGAACACTCGCCTGTACGGAGGAGTAAACTAGAATTGGTGTGAGACGCTTGTGCAAGGTGAGCTGGGGGAGGAAGGGTGGGGGTGGGTGTTTCCGGCTTCCCTTGAGCGGTGGAGCCTGGCGTGTGCTTGTCTCGATTACCTGCGCTCGAAGTCCTGCTTAAAAGTAGTCAGGTGAGGGTCCCCCTCCAGCAGTCGGTGCAGCTCAGGCACTGTCGGATTTAGTGAGGCCATCTTTGCAGCAGAAATCGACCACAGGACTAGAAAATAACCGACAGCGTTGCCCTCCCTGCTCTTTATACACTTGGGGGAGGTGAAGAAGGGAAGTACAAATTCTGGGCTCTTCCCTTCTTTCTCTCTATCTCCTGGATAGGGCCAAGCCGGTGCCGCCCACCCGACCCGGTACAGGGGCCATTTCTCTAAGAAAGGAAAGGAAACTGGCCCGCGGCCCCCGCTTGTAACATCGCAGCCAGTCGCCGTTCTCTCTGCCGCTGCATTGCGACTGAGCATGCCCAGAAGACCTGACCATACTCTGTGTTGCTTTTTGAAGCCGCTGCCCTCACTGTTTGCCCTTAGTCTATAGGCAACATTGTCTTCGTTTCGTAGCATAGGTAGGTTAAAAATAATAACTGTTTTGTTGAAGCGGAGTGGTTTTGTGCTGCAAAGGTGGAAAACACGAATACATTATGGACAGAAACAGAGTTATAAAAATATGATAAGGACTAACAAGAATGGGGAAAGTGTAAAAAAAGCAGCAGCAGAAGCAAAAAAAAAATTCGCTCCCCTCCTGCCCAGTTTGCCTTCACAGCAAGAAGCGTATGGGGGCCATATGGCGCCAGGAGACAACACCCCCAACAGGGGGCGTGGCGCCACACGAGCCCCGCCCCCACCCTTTTACACACACACACACGTTACCTTAGCCAGCTGGGGATTCTCTCCGCCAGGGCTGTTGGGCAGGGACGGAAAGAGAAGCTGGCAGGCTCTCCGTACCTGCACTGGCGGCTGGAGAGGTGTGGGAAGCGAAGCCAGCTTTGAGCGGGCAGCCCGCTTGGAGAAGCAGGGAAGCGGGTGGAGGGGCACCTTTGCCACTTCCCTTCTCTTTGAATGGGCAGCCCACTGGGAGAAGAAGGGAAGCGGGTGGAGGAGCGCCTTCGCTGTTTCCCTTCCCTCTGAGTGGACAACCTGCTCAGAGAAAAAGGAAAGCAGGTACAGGGGCGCCTTCACCTCCTCCCTTCCCTCTGATTGGGCAGCCAACTCGGAGAAGAAGGGATGCAGGCAGAGGGGCGTCTTCGCTGCTTCCCCTCCCTCTGAGCGGGCAGCCCTCTCAGATAAGAAGTGGCAGCCTGCATGGAGAAGAAGGGAAGCTGGTGGAGAGGTGTCTTTGCCGCTTCCGTTGTCTCTGAGTGGGCAGCCCTCTCGGAGAAGAAGGGAAGCTGGTGGAGGGGCATATTCACCACTTCCTTTCCCTTTGAGCAGGCAGCCTGCTTGGATAAGAAGGGAAGCAGGTGGAGGGGCACTTTCGCCGTTTCTTTTCCCTCCGACCTGGCAGACTGCTCAGAGAACAAGGGAAATGGGTGGAGGGCTGCCTTTGCTGCTAACCCCTTCCTCTGAGCAGGCAGCCTTCTCGGAGAAGAAGGGAAGTGGATGGAGGGGCCCCTTTGCTGCTTCCCTTCCCTCTGAGTGGGCAGCCTGCTCAGAGAAGAAGGGAAGCAGGTGGAGGGATGCCTTCGCCACTTTCCATCCCTCTGAGAGGGCAGCCCGTTCGGAGAAGAAGGGAAGTGGGTGGAGGGGCTCCTTTGCCGCTTCCCTTCCCTCTGAGCGGGCAGCCCAGACCTTTCTGTCATGGCTGTGAATTAGATTCCCTGAAGAGAAGAGAGGTCTACTCCTTGCACATCTTCAGAAGATGCTGTACGGCCTGCCTGTTTGCCAGTGCATTTCAGGGGGTTTGAACTAGGGATGCGAGCCTCCAGATGCAACTTGGGGATCCCCCAGAATTACAGGGGAACTATACAGCTCAATTCTCACTGGAAAAAAATAGATGCTTTGGAGGGTAGACTCTATGGCATGGTATCCCACTGAAGAACATGCCATAGAATTGATTTAGCTCATTAGAATTCCAACTGATTATGACTTCAGAGTGTAGTTAGACTTTTCTATAATTCTTTCAGGCACAAACACACAGTGGCCCTTTCCCCACTTACCTTAAACCCCGCGCTACTCTCCGCAAGTAGCGTGGAGTCCCACTGCACTCCCCACGTCAGGGGCGGCAACAGCGCAGCAGCCCCGAGGCTGCCGCTCTTGCGCCCGCTCAGCGCGCGGCATCCCTGGCGCTGGCGAAAACGGCGCCTTTGGATGACGTGGGGACGCCCGGACGCACGCCAGGGATGCCGCGCGCTCAGAGCAGCGCGCAGCGACGGCAGCAGCAGGAGAAGTGGGGAAAGGCCCTTTATTAACTAGTCACTAGGTGGGATCCTCTCACACGCATAGGATTCCACCTACACCAGCCTGCTCTTTTGCCAGAGTCAGACTAAATGGTATAAGATTCCCAAAGACAAGCCTAACAATCAAGCACTCTCCGCTCTTCCAGAGACAGAGCTTAACCACTCTGCCATACTACCTGGCAGAGCTACTTTTCACTCTGTCGAATCTTTTTTTCCTGTCAAGTCTTCCTTCTCCTGTGCTCCCTCCATTTCCCTTCTGGAAGGCAATTGGATGTTGGAGTAACACTCCTATGGACTTATCTGAGTAGCTAATCTTCACTTTGGGACAAACAGCCTCTTGTCTGTCACACCCATCTACTCTAGTATTTTGTTCACATAGTAGCCAATTAACTATCTCTGTAACAGGAAGCCCACAAATAGGAAGCCTACAACAGCAGCATCCTCACCAATTGCTTTAAAGAGGTATACTATCTCTGGTGGTGGAGGTAGTAGATATCCACCATGATTAGAAGCCATTGGGAGCCCAGTTCTCCATTAGTTAATTCATTCCCATTTTGAAGTTTCCAATTGGCAGCCATGACCATATCCTGTGGTAGAGAGTTCCACAAATTAACTATATACTGTGTGAAGAAATGCTGTTGGCATTCCTGAATCTCCCACCCTTCAGCCTCAGTGGATTACTGAAATTCTAGTATTATGGGAGAAGGAGAAATAATTCTGTCTGGTCACTTCATGCCATGCCAAACTTTGTAAACCCCTATCATATCTGTCCTTACTCATCTTTTTTTCTAGGCTAAACCCCTTAAGCATTTAATCAGTCCTCAAAGGTCAACTGATCTAGCCCTCTGATAATTTTTGTTAGTCTTCTACATCTTTTCGAACTGTAAAATATGCTTTTTCAGGTATAGTAACCAGTCCCACAATATATTTGCATAAGGCCAATATGACTGCTGCAGTTTTTTATTCTCTTTTCCTGTTCTGGTTCCATTATGTTTCAAGTGGACCACATCTCTTTTGGAGAAGCCCAGCTTGTCCCAAAATGTCCCCCAGTGCCTAATAAATCTAAAGTTCTCTTCCTACACCATTGTTTCATCCACCCATTGAGACTCCCCAACCATGTCCATCTAGCTGGCCTTCTTTGTGGAACAAGTAGCATCTTGGAGAAAACAACCTTGGAGGATGTGACTTTTAGTCTCGTATCTAGCACCCTAAATTCAGTTTCCAGAACCCCTTGACTACATTTCCCCACACCACTGATTCTTCCCCAGCAGTATATACTAAGCTATCTAGACAATGGGTGATACCCGCAGTCTTTGTACCTGGCAGACAATTACAATGCAGTCTACATGCCTATCACAAACCTAGCTGGCTACATGTCTAATGATCAAATCTCCCACTATAACAAAGCCCTCCTCCCCTCAAAGGCATATCCTTAGTGCAAGAAAAAAGAACTCTTAAGATATCCTTTCTTCTGAGTGGTGCCATCCTTTCACAATGCCCTCATTGTCTGTGACTGGCAAGGAGACATCACCCTAGGATTGGAATGCCACTATCACATCCCTGAAGCCTCATCAATCACATTCTCTGCCTCTCTCAACTTCTCCAGATGAACTACCTTGGCCTCAAGGGAACAAATTTGCTCCTTAAGGGCCAGGAGCTCAATGCACACAAACAGATAGTGATTCATGGGATACCACATGCAGTACACTGGATAAGTTTCTGACCTATGCTGGTTTTCTACCTTCATAACTAGTATTTTACTTATTTTGTGTTTAACTAGGAGATGAAAAAGGGTTGAGTGCCCCTCCTTCTATACCCTGTTCTTCTCTTGTATTGACAGAATGTAGGGAAAGTGCCCTGGTTTTCTCGCCCTGCCATTAAACTTGTGCAGATACTTAACTCACTAGGCCTCTTTCTTTATGAACGCTTTGTCACTCTGATGATGATAACCCTTTAAGCTTAGGTTAACTTCTATAACAGTATTGAGAAGTTCTAAATTGCTATAGGATTCCTTCCTCATTCTCTAAGATGCAAAGCCCTTTAGCTTAAACTATTTTTAAATGTCAGAATCAAATATAAGTAACAGTTACATGCACCATACATGGATGCTTTAATCGCCACACCTCTTCTTTTGATGGGTGCTTTATTGTTATGATGCTTTATTGCTGAGGCTCGCTCCTGCACGCAAACCTCAAACACTGTGCATGGGTTGTCTTCTTCCAAATCTGAATGATGTGGAATATCCACATGCTGTTTAATTCACTCCAGTGCCACTGGATCTTTTTAGGCTCTCATTTTCTCTGATGACAGAGCATAGAGTACTAACACGCTATGCCAGTGCTAGTGAAATATCATATGCCTGTGTCATGAGGCTTAGGATTAATCTGTTAATCACCTTGAGAAGAAACTTGCCTTTACAAAAAAGGTTGTTGTTTCTAAGTTCATTTAGGTAGAATTCCATTACACAAGACTGAAAATCTGAAGAAATCATACCTAATAGTGACCATCCAAGAACTTCCATCTTCTTCTGGTTTTAATATTTTGCTTCTTTTTTCTTACTTCTTGTCATATTCCTCTTCTCAGAACTTTTTCCTATGTTGTCATATCTTATCCCAAGCTTGGGTGATTCATTTATCACATGCCTTAGGCATCTTCATGCCTGTTTCCAACTCATGTTAGAGAGTATCATATTCCCTTTCCACACAATTTCTCTCTCACACAGTTTAATTTAAAGCTGAAGTGGCATAACCTTCCAAAAGCTGACATGAGGAAACAGAATTCCAAGGTAGCATGAGAAAAACACTTTGCCAAAAGTTTAAAAGCTTATTCAAGAGAAAAATACTAAAGGAGGACTGTAGCAGCTTATAACATCATGCTTAGTGTGAGGATAGTGGATAGATGCCCCCCCCCCATAGCTGAAGTAAGATTACCCAGTAAATGTGATAGAAGAATTTTCAAGGTAGACCAAAAACAGCCTACTTAATGCAGACAATTAATCAGAGCAAGATGTAGTGATAGTTGTCAACTTAGATTGTTTTAAAAGAAACAACAAATTCAAAAGGTTATCGCTATTAGTCATGATGGCATAATGCACTTGTAGCACCAGTTGTAGGCAAACAACTGGTGACTGTTATTGTCAGTCTTTGTTTGTGGAGTTTTCCAAAGGTCTTTCTAGAGGCCACTGTGAAAATAGAAAGCTGTGCTTGATCAGTCTTACAGCCCAATGTAAGGGGGAGCTGAAGTGACTTGGGGAGGCTATGCGTCCTTCACCAACAGAAATGCCCTCCCCAAGGCACATCCACCCGCAAGTGGCCACCATGGCCTCCCAGGACACCACCAAGTAGCGCTGAGCACTGTATCAGTGCTTCCACACCAGCGCTGGCCCTGCCAGCATAGCAGTGCCATTCCAGAAGCATAGCTGGAGGCAAACCTGACATTAGTCAACTTCCATCCCAGCTTTATCTCTGGGTGCATGGTGAACCCAGGCTCCAAATTTTGCCACCCAGTCCATGGAGCCCTATGGAGGGATTTCTGGTGGTGAGGGTTTTTTCTTTTCTTTTTTGCCTCCCCACACTGCTGAAAAGTTTTCTTAAGCTGGCAGAGTAGCACAGCAGCAGCATCTGGATTGGCTGTTAATCTGGTCAAGAAAATACTTTTTTTTTACATTAGTTTCTAGCAATTCCTCTGAGTCAGGAATATACGAGGAAACTATGCCAAAAGAAAATCAAAGCCAAAGCAACCCAAAGCATGTCTTAAAAGCAAAGCTAATAGGTTGGGTACAAAAACTACACTAATTGTTATTTTTTTTAATTAAGAGGCAACTCCAGAAAACCTAAGCCATAACCAGCAAAAAGTAGTGTCTTGTCAACTAAAATGGCTTGCTCTGGAACTGAAAACATGGCATGGAAAACATACATAACCAACAAGCGTTATAGCTGGAATAATTTTCTAGAAGTTTCATTATAATATGCAAAGATAAAAATTGAAATATTAAGTCTTATGGTACAACTAAAGCAGTTTAAATGACAAATAAAGCTAGCGTTTTGTAGGAATCACACAGTGTTCTTAGTGTTCAAGGTGTAGTGACTGGGACAAGCAACAGAAGAGACACTACCAGAAGCCTTTGCTTCCTGACCAAAGTTTTCCTATTCACAAGATAGGTCAGTGAATCCTAGCGTAGGATAGAATTGTTTTAGCTCATTAGACAGCCTAGAAACCAGTGTTGGATAAACACTCCCCCTGTTTTCTGTCCAATAGATGATTGCTCTAAGAGAATGAGTTCAGAATGAACAGGTGCAAGTTGTTACTTTTAATGAGGTCTGAGGTAATAAGAAAAGAGTCTTTTGAGTTAACTAGAGGGAACTGAAGAATTGCCCCATAGGAATGAAATGAAGGTTTGGAGTATAATAGGATATGTATTTTATTCACATACACACACACATATATATAAATGATAGTGCAGTAGAATTGATTATGAGCACACACAAGAATCATATCACTTGCACTATAGGAAATTGATACGTTTCCTGCAGCATTAGAAATCTAGCTAGTGAGGTAATTTGGGAATCTGTCCAGAACCTTGCATGAGCTTTCAAACTTCAGGGAACTAATTGGAACCTAGCTGCACTCTTAGACGATATATTATAAAAAGATGGGAGGGGGAAAGAAGAGTTTGGATAGCTAATTAAAGAAATACACGGAAGAAGATATTCTGTCACAAAATGTACAATTTGTTGTTTTATCATGCACAGAAAACAGAAAATGTAAACTGGAGTCCGCCTCCTGCTTGAATTATAAAAAAGCTAGTCTGCTTTGTTCACCAGTTCATTCTTTTTGTTGATTGAGTCCTCTCTGATCTGAATAAAAGCCTATTAATTCAATCACCTGTCTCCTGGTGCTTTTCCTACCCACCTTCCCTCTGAGCTGGGAGCAGGGTAGCCTAGCCTAAGATACTCCATGGATCTTCATGTAAATTTCTTGTTGAAATTCTTGTAATATCCTTTTTTAAGGTAAGCCATTATTTTGTTTATCTTATTTACCTCATTTATTGTCTGCTTTTTTTTCATTGAGACTCAAGATAGGTTATTATTATCCCTCTTTTCCAGATGGTAGAAATGAGATTAATGAGAGTAGCTTCTTTTAGAACGGGGTAGGCAACCTCCAACACCCAAAGAGCCATTTGGACCTGTTTTCCACAGAAATGAAAAGACTTGGAGCCGCAAATACTTTTTGACATCTAAAATGATGATAACACTGTATATATTCTCATGCAGGGAGAAGTTCCCTTCTTTGGGGCCCATTTTTACCCATCAAAGCAAAAAAGGGGGGGAGTAAAAAGCCTGTTGTTTCGTACATGATTCAAATGATCATTTCTCTTTTCTTGTGTTGAAAGACACTGATTATGCCCCCCCCAGAACCCCCTCAAATTCCACTTGGATGGAATTTGGTGCCTTTGGTGCCTTTAATGGGGTTGTCAACTTCCAGAGGGGGGGCTGAACTTCTCCCCCCACCCGAGAAACTGTCTGCCATGGAGGGTGGACTCGACAGCCATATTCCTCACTGAGCATGGCCCCCGCCCTGGTCTCATAAGCCACAGCTTCTGAGAATCTACTCCCAAACATCCTGGGATTTGCCCGCCGGGAGTAGGCAACCCGCGACAACCATGGCTGAGGATGATTCCGGCCTTCCTCCCTTTCACGATCTACAAGCTTACCCTCTACTGGCTTATTCTGAAGTAAACCTTCCAAGATCCATGTGCAAGGCTTTCCCCATGCGCTCCTGCCCTCCCTGGCAATTCAGAAGCAAACAATTCCCACCCACCCCCACCTCCCCATCAAACAGCCCCAACGAGTGCAACCTTGTAGGGCTACAGGTAATAACTCCTTTAAAACCTGACATCATATTTCTCAGCAGGACTCAGCCAGGCTGCCATCCGCGAGGAAAGCCCCAGGAGCTCAGTGGGGCTGCTGGGGGGTCTACAACCCAAGGTGGCGCTGGTGGGGTCTGTGGGGAAGGGGGAAATGAGGCCACCCAAAGCAGGGTCAACCTCTGACCCCCCCCCCCCATTCAAGGGAGGCGGACTGAGGTTAGGATTGCGCTGAAAATCTGCGCTCCTGAAACTCCCTCCCATTTCCTGCCCTTCGTCGCTCACCTGTTCAAGAGGATCCACCAGCAGTGCACGTCATCACCGGCATCAGCCAACCAGGCAGCTGGGGCAGGGAAGCCAGAAGTGGCTTGGGATAGCTGTCTTGGGCTGTGCCTCTCTAGGAACAGGGACTCTTTCCCATTAACCCTTAGGGCAACTCTCCAAAGAAGGCTGAGAGGACCCAAGCCACATGGAGCTGCAGTGCAAGGACGAAAGAGCCGCATGCAGCTGCGGAGCCGCAGGTTGCAGACCCCTGTTTTAGAAGATACAGTGGCTGATTATGCGCAGTGAGGTTTGTGCAACTTCAAAGAGAATGGGCCAGGGAGTCTTTGACCCCTTCCGCACATGCAGAATTCTGCACTTTCAATCCACTTTCACAATTGTTTGCAAGTGGATGTTGCTATTTCACACAGTAAAATCCAGCTGCAAGATGTTCTGAAAGTGGATTGAAAGTGCATTATTCTGCATGTGCGGAAGAGGCCTTTGCCTCAAAGCACGTTTGGCATTTTTACCCACTGCCCTGCAGTGGCGTAGCTAGGCAAACTGGAGCCCTGGGCAAAACCTGAGTTTGATGCCCCCTCCCCCATGGGCAGCCACCATGACCAAGCAATGATTTTTTACACCAGGTCATTTCAAAGTCACCATCACATTATAGAACATGCCCCAAATCACAAATCTGAACATAGCAATGGGCCATGCCACACAGCAGAAAAAAAATTTTGAAAACATTTTCAAAATGCTTTCAAAATGTTTTATTACTGCTATGAAAACAATTTATGGTGTTGTATCCAGTCCCCACAATTGGGGGAAACAGCATCACTTTCAATGTTATTTAAACTGGGGACCCCAGATTCTCCCTTTAAGGTAGATTTAAAAGGAGAATCTGGGCTCCCTAGTTTAAACAAGTGATGTTGGAATCCACCCCCCAAACAGCATTATTTTCAGTAATGTTTAAACTAGGGAGCCCAGATTTTCCTTTTAAATCCACCTTAAAGGGAGAATCTGGGGTCCCCAGTTTAAACAACATTGAAAGTGATGCTGTTTTGGGGTGGATTATCCCCCACACTGAAACAGCATCACTTTTAATGTTTAAAATGGGGACCTCAGATTCTCCCTTTAAATCCATGCCGAAGGGGGTGGATTTAATAATAATAATAATAATAATAATAATAATAATAATAATAATACTCTTTATTAGGCATTACGGGAATAAAAAAAGAAAGAAAACAAGCATTGGCAGGAAGGGGTGGATTTTAAAGGAAAATCTGGAGAAATTTAGGGGGTGCCTGCTGTCAGGGGTGCAATTATTAAGATAGCAGCACCAAAATTTCAGAGTATCTTCGTGAGACCCTACTAAGGATACCACCCAGGTTTGGTGAAGTTTGGTTCAGGGGGTCCAAAGTTATGGATCCTCAAAGGTGTAGCCCCCTCTCCTATTAGCTCCCATTGGAAACAATGGGAGATGGGGCACTCCTTTTGGGAGTCCATAACTTTGGACTCCCTAAACCAAAACTCCCCAAACCTGGGTGATATCATCAGGAGAGTCTCCCCAGAAATCCCTGAAATTTTGGTGCTGGTAGCCTAAAAACTGCGCCCTTTGCAAACCAAAAACTGAAAAACACTGAAAATACAAAAAATCCCACAAACGAACCTGCAGTTTTTGTGCCCCTCACAAGGGGGCACCCTGGGCAACTGACCACTTTGCTCAATGGGAGGTATGCCTCTGCTGCCCTGTTTGCAGCAGGGCTGGCTTTTTGCTTGCATTGCTGGGGGGCAAGGAATGTTTCATGGGTTGTCTATTGTGCATGCATGATTTAAGTTTTAATATAATCTTTAATTGTTATCTTTAATCTTATCAATAGATTGCAATATCTGTAGATCAATATCAACCTATCAATAGATAGATATACCAATATTAAAAAGGCAAACTATTAAAGACACATCTTGAATATGGCATCTGTATCATATTTGCCAAACACTGATTGTCTTTTAGGGTGGGAAATGGGGGGGTGGGGGAGTAATAGCAGTATACAAACTGCAAAAGGACAACGTGAATTGTTGTTTGTTAAGCTCCTCAGATTCATTATCATTCGTCTCCTGATGTGCTGTAAACCCAAGTGCCAAGACTGACAGGCTTTTTCTTGGTGTGGCCTGGAATAACTGGAAGTGTGTGTATAAAATTACGAGGCTGGAGACGTCCCGGTTTGTTGATCAAATGCATGGATAAATTAGGTGTTTGGATTGATCAACTAGTCTTATAATTTCTACAATATTTAGTATTACTATTGATTTATCAACCTATCAATATATATTTTTTTAAATCTAAAGATATGCAGGAGTGGGCAGGCTACAGGCAATAGAAGTGATACAATGGGACAAAAACGAGGAAATAGTTGGTAACAGGAAGGAGGGTGAGGGGGAAGCATGCAAAGCAGTGTGAGGGAGTTGGGAGGGTAAGACTAAGCAGACTGGCTGCAGACAAAGGGAAGAGGTCCAGGGCAAAGCTGTGTTCATTCACAAATCTGATCTACTCTGGTAGTGAAGTAAAATTAAAATAGTACTGTAAGTGGATTTGCTTGCCATGGAGAGAGTGGAAAGTGAGGAAATATGTCTATACAAGAAATCTTGCCACAGAGGACATTCAACTCCACCACCAGCAAACACCTTGTGCATAATTGGCCAGTGACTTGACATAGAAGTAAAATTTGAACCTCCCACTCTCTTAGCTCGGTAAGTCTAAATCAGCTGTTGCCTTGCAGTGCCATGGAGCTCACCAATGTGTTTCCAGGTGACCCACTGGGGTGAATTAGCCATTTAACTTGTAGGAAAATTGGCCATTTAAATTGCAGACTCTGCCACTAAGCCATGGAACTTCTGCTCCTAAACTAAAAGGGGAATGCTTGCTTTGGGACCTTTCAGTATTTTGTGGACTTAACCAATATTTAGTTATTGTCAATACTGAATGTGATAGCCATTTTTAGTGGTGCCCATTCTCCTGTCTCATAAATCCAAAAGTGCCTTCAGGCTTGATAAGTTTGATCCAAAAGTGCCTTCAGGCTTGATAAGTTTGAAAACCTTTGATAGTTTGAATACCTTTGGGCCCAAAGCATTAATGAAAAGTTCTTCAGCATTTCATCATATGAGCAAGGTGCCTGTGATACATGCACACTAACTTTCCTTGGAGTTCTTAAAATAAAACCCGGATGCCATGTGTTGGGGATTTTTAGGTGCAAAGTTATCTGCCAATTCAAATTAAAAATAGATTTTGTAAGGGCAGCCTGTACTGTATCCATCTGCATGTTTTGAAGCTGAGGATATTTGGCTTCTTCCTCTAGCAGTATTTTTTAGCCCTTTCATCAAGAGATCTGAAAAGGAAGAGCTGGAAAACTCAGATGGAATATGTGTCATTAAGAACATTTAGCAGCTTTGCACAATACATGTTAATTGGCGCTTCATCCATGCATAAAGCACAACTCTCAGTTTCAGGCACCATTTGAAAAATAGCCTGAAGGAGTGTTTTGTTTCACTTTATGGTAACAATGAATGTAGAACTTCACAATAGCCCTATCAGTTAGTATGCTCTTGCTGAATGGATAGTTGTCACTAGCAGATTTGAAAATGCTGCTTGCCTGCTGAGATAAGAAAAGTAGGGAGTCTAGATTTGGTCTCTTACAATACAGTCAACTGGTAAGTAGATGAGTGGAAATCTGAAGTATCTCTCTCCTCCCCCCCCCCCCCATTATACCTTTTTTTTTTGTATGCCTCTGATAATTCCATACTCGGTAGTGTGCATGCTTGCTTGCAGAATGCAAAGATCAATGTTTCTGAAACAAAATCCTCTGTTCTAGGGTGAGCTGTTTCACATCACATTTTGCACACATTAGAGTTACTAGCTTTAGAGTACTTAAAAAAAATCTGAGCCCATGCAAGTATGCCTAAATATGTTGTTGGTAGCAGTGTAATAGTTTTCTGTATCTAGTCAAGGAAAGGGAAATAGTATTTTGATGTTCAGCTGAGCTATTATTTTGGAATATATCTATCCCAGTTACATTTTTCAGCAGTCAAACTGTAACAGCTCCATCCAGGAAGCCAGGTGCCCAGCCTTGATGCCACTATCGCTCCAGCCTACTGCCTCCAAAGAGGCTTCCCAGCGGCTACCTGCCAGTGGATTCACACCCCCTCCTCTGCTGAGGCAAGTGTCCAGGGAGGGAAAAATCTACCAGTGCAGCCTCACACTGCTTCCTGCAGTGAATATAGCCCCTTGGATGGGGCTATACATCACACAGATTCATTTATTTTTTTCAAGTCCATCTTTGGGAAATATTTTCGGACTGCTGCACTTTGGTAGCACATTGACATCTGAAATGTGACACACTACTTTTAGACCAAGGGTTAATAGGGGGAGGGCTCCAGCCTTGTTGTTGGACAGGGAAAAGCCAACATAATCCTGCTGATAATTATTTTAGACATTTGTATTCCTATTTTTTCCCAGTGGAAACCCAAAGTGGCTGACAACATTGTTCTCTCCCCTCTGTTTTATCCTTACAACAGTCTTGTGACACAGGTTAGGTCAGTGGTTCCCAAACTCTTTCAGACTGCTGCCCCCTTGGCTCCCAGGCCACATACCTAGTGCCCCCCCCCCCCAACAAACATATGAACACAGCTCTCTTCCTTGGTATTAGGTCTACTACTGCAGATTCAGAAGAACTTCTAACACTGTTAATACATGTATGTATTTCACAAATAAAACATGAAGTCGTAAAAGTACACCAATTTATTGAGCTGTTTTAGCAATAGGGTATGTTTTCATCTCATCTACAATATTTTCAGTTTTAATGGGATATCAGCTTCTCAACATCAGGCTACAAGGCACAAAGAAGAAGTATTAGATTCCCACATTCAGTAATTTTCAGTCTCTTTCTCTGCTTGAAAGAAGCTGGGTGACTTCACTGAGACCACACTCTCAGGGGCGTATCTTCAGAAAATGGCTAACTGCATCACCTACAACCTGTTGTGATTTGGATGATGTGCCTCTGCTGATACACTCAAGATCACATTAATTTCCAGTTGCCTGCCTCTTTATGGGCTGAGTTCTGAGAAAACTGTGACTGATCCACAAGATTTCCTGTGTAGGTATGCTTAGGTAATCACCTAGAGCTCCAATTTGCTCCAGAGCTTGAGGGGTGCCAAGCCAGGCTTTCTGCAGCACTATGGTAAGGCATGCTTTTGATAAATGGACATACAACTATGACTGAGTCCAGGTTGGGATCAGGAGGTGGGTCTTCATGGCAAGTACCAACTCCAGTGAGGGAGATCTGAGTGGAGGCAGATTCCCTGCAATATTCGGGTAGGGTCAAAGTAATTCACCTAGGGCATGAAAAAAACTCTTGGAATGCCCTGATAGCACTCAGGTTCACCTTGCTAGGCTGGGCATAATGTGGCCAGTCAAAGCCAGCAAGGGGAAATTGCAGCTGCTTGGCAGGGGACACCCTGGCAACTGTCTGGGATGTGCATGCTGAAGGAGAGACAAACATGCACTGTTGCCATGGCCGAAGTGCTTCTGAGGGGCAAATGCGGTGGAAAAACTTTGCCTGTGACAATCACACAGGGACTCTTCTCTGTCCTAAGCCAGGCACGTTTTCTGGCAGTTGCCAGGGCAATGATTGCCAATAGGGCCTTCTATTAGGATATACACTTTTCCAGTGAAAATTTAAAAAGAGGATTGCTTGAAGATGAAAGGGCTACATGCTCTCTAACATTCCCTCTAACAGTCTGCTGAGCTCTCTGCTCATGTCCCAAAGGAGAAGATGGGGCCAGCCCTACATTCTAAGAACATAAGAACAAGCCAGCTGAATCCTAATGATACTCTTAGACCCTTTCCGCACGGGCCAAAAACGGCGGCCTGGGGACGGCAAAAACACCGTCCCCAGGCAGCCGTTCGCACAGGCGGCGCTGCTGAAACGCAGCAGCGCCGACCTGGCTCCCCTTCCCCTCCCTCAGGGCAGCGTCAGGCCGCCCTCAAAAACACCCGTTTAAAGGGTAGTTTTTGAGTAAACAGCGTGTTCCCGGCGGCGCGGTGCAAACAGCACCGCCGGGAACCCACTGTTTCCCCGTCCCTCTCCCACTTACATCGTCGCCATCGTCGCCCTGCTGTCCTCCTGGAGGTCGGAGGGCAGCGTGGGTGGGGCTTAGGAGGACAGCAGGGCGACGACAGCGACGAGGTAAGTGGGAGAGGGACGGGGAAGAGGCGGCTCCGTGCGGAGCCGCCTCTCCTGCACCAGCCTCTGCTGGGGCCGCTCGCACACTTGCGTGTGAATGGCCTCCACCCCCACGCCGGCAGAATTCTTGCCTGTGTGAGGGCGCATAGAGGCCCGTGCAGAAAGGGCCTTAATTTCTGGGCTACCCATATACAGTCAACCCCATAGGGGAAGGGGTGGGCCCTTGATATCAAGCCATATTTGATTTCATTATTCATTAGTAATAATAAAAGTAATTGGTTATCGTACTGTGGTCACATCATGAGAAGAAAAGGCTTGCTGGAAAAGTTAATAATGCTAGAAAAATTGGAAGTCTGTAGGAGAAGACAAAGATCCAACATGACATGGATTAACTCAATAAAGAAAGCAAAATTCCAAACCATAATGTTTACATTTTGTTGGAACTTCATGTGAGATTCAATATTTGAAAATCTGATGTCAGACCTCAATCATACCAGAATAAAGCAGATAGAAAGGTGCCACAGGCTCTTAAGCATGAGTTGGACACCATTTTCTGTTTATGAACCACTGTAGGTTGATCTAATCATTCACTGTATTTTATCTCTGGCATGGTAATCCCTTACTGCTGATTCCTTTCCCCTATCAGCAGCTCTCCTGAGCATCAGTGATGCTCATGGGAAGGCTGTGTATGTGTAATTCAGAGGGAGGGCTAAAGCAGGCCCATTTAATCTATTTTGTCCTCTTCTATTTCCACACAGTTGCAGTACAAAATAATATCCTCCATCAAAGTTTTAAGGAAAAAGTATTCCCATTTGAAATTGAAATTAATAGGTTTAGACCGGGGTAACTCTGTATAAGATTACTATCTCCATTACTTGCCTTAACCATAGAGCACTTGACCAAATCCCAGAGATGGGCAACCAAAAGAGTGTCACCTACTATCTGCAACCAATCTTTGCCTAGTGTCAAAAGTGACCTAATTTGGGATCAACTGCAAGGCAGAGTCATTGTTCTCTGTCAAGGAAAGGATCACTTCATTGTCCACTATAAAAGGTCATGGACAAATACTAGCAATCATTTTCAACTAAGTATGTGACAGAGAGGGAAAGAGGAAGGAGGCAAAGGAGGAAAAGGAGGAAAAAAACGGAGATAGTGCTTGCTTCAATCAATACAGATTTTTTTAAAGTAGCACAATTTTAGACTATACATTCATGCACTGTGCCCATGGAATAGAATAAGTAAGTACCTCTATCATTAGAGTGCGCGCCTGTTGTTGCACGCTTCCTCTCTCTCCCTTGCTTTGACTTCTGCTACCTGCCTGCTTGCTTGTGTTGCAAGCTTGCAGGCGTCGGACCCGATGCAGTAGGGAGCTGGGCTGCTGCCACAGACAGACCTTAACATGTGCTCTGGGCACCAGGCACAGGGAGTAGGCTGGATTCAGGTCCCTGATTTGGAGGGGTGTGTGGGGTGTTGACTATCTAGTTCAGGGGTAGGGAACCTGCGGCTCTCCAGATGTTCAGGAACTACAATTCCCATCAGCCTCTGTCAGCATGGCCAATTGGCCATGCTGGCAGGGGCTGACAATTCTAGGCCCCTGAGCTCTGGAGACTGATCTAGATCAGTGATTGGAGTATGGAAGGCCTGTAGCAGCCAAAGGTTGTTGGTTACTCATTCACACACACACACAAAAGGAGTGCTGCTTCCCTTTGAAACATAAGCAACAACCTTCTTGGTTCTCTCAGCTCTCTCGATGCCCATCCGCCCCTGAGCAGGCTGCACATCCTGGTACACTGAGGAATTGGCTTCCACTCCTGCCATCCCAATGTCACTGATCTCTGCTGCCCCACTGCTAGGGGACTTTTTAGCTGCTGAACAGCTAAAAGGACAATGTTTCTGTTGCTCAGCAGGATGGAAGGACAAGATCTTTTCCCTACAAAGTGGCCTAGGAATCCTTGCACCACCCCCCTACCACCCCCAAATTCTTTGCTGTCCCTTTACCAGCCCCCTCCCCACACACAACACACACACACACCTTGATTTTTGTACCACCCTCGAGGGGCAGTATCACCTACTTTGAGAATCCCTAGGTTATGTTGAGAAAGGGTCTCTTTCCCATGATGAAGTGGGAAATCTAGTCTGGGTCTCCTGCATTCTAATTCAGAATTCTAACCACTGCACTATTCTGGGTGTCATTCTAATCCTACAGCAAAATCCTAAATAAATACGGTTCCTTCTATTGTTGTGGTAAAATAGTGCAGCAAGATAGCTCCAATACCTACGGTAAATAAGGAAATGCATTCCAAGATTCACATCCAAAGGTCATTTACTGGGCCAGTGGTATAGAGGAAACAATGGGAGTAGTCACATATTACTAATTCCAGTGGTAAGCATGTCTTTTAAAATCAGTGGGCCCAAAGCATTGTCTTATCTCCTATCAGGAGACAAGATCCCCCCCCCCCCCACAGTAGTGTGTATTTCATCTGTGTCCTTTAGTTCAAGGCTTTCAGTTGTTTCTTGATGGAGGGGCCACCTGCTGCTGAAGCAGAGAGAAAGGCAGTTCCTGCAGTCATTCAGCTCCTTGGGGTTGCAGCGTAGGAAGCAGAAGTTTTACATTTTGTGCTTTTCCCTTTGTCATCCTGAGACAGCTCCAGCAGTTCACAGCATCATTATCAGCTGTCTGGTATAAACAGAAAAGAGAGATTTATAAATCAGCAGCAGCAAATTTGTAAATGAACAGCGGAGACGGGGCTAAGATTTTGGGCTCCCTGGAGCTGTAGAGATAAATTCACACTTTAGTGTTACTTTATCAACATCTACTACATCCAATCAATAACAGTGTAACTCCTGACTGGTGGCTACTGGAAATTAATAGCCAACTGGGTCAGTGATCAATTATATTGGCTGGTCCAATATCATTCAAGGATTTTTTAAATAAAAAAAATGTTCCTTTAATAAATTACCATTACAAGATTATGTCTAGCTTACTGCTGATATGCCAATAAAGGTTTGATGATGATGATGAAAAATTATTTATAGCCCATCTCATGCTGGTGCATTTGCACAACCTGCCAGTGCATTTGACAACTGCACCAGTAAGGTGGGCAACCTGGGAGGCAATTGGATGCCAGGGCAGGAGGGGTGGGCTGGGGAATTTCCCAGGCAGGAGTTGACAGTAGTCAACTCCCATTCAGGCAGTAAGTGCCACTGATGGCCTCCCTGACTTAAACCCTATGGAGGGCTTTTGGCCAGCCAGTGAACTTAGTTGTTTTTCCTGCCTCCCTGCACCAGCTAAATGCCTCAAGGTGGCAGGGCAGCATAGCTGCGGTGCTGCAACTAACCACCTCAAGCTCTGGATGGGGCTGCCCATCACCAACAGGTTGGTTAGCTATGCTAATTTGATTCCCCACTCCGCTTCATGAAGTCTGCTGGGTGACCTTGGGCTAGTCACAGTTCTCTCAGAGCTTTCCCAGCCCCTATTTCACGAAGTGCCTGTAATGGGGAGAAAAAGGAAATGTGATTATTTAGCTGAGACTCATTAAGGAAGATAAAACATAATGAGTTGTGATAATTTGTAATAATGTTTCCATTATTGTGTCTGATTCACTGAACATTATTTCTCTTTGCTTTTTTTAAATCCTAGAATCCATTGAAGTTTTGGTTTTTTAAAAAAAAAATTGAAACCAAGACAGTTTTGATAATGCCATTTTGTAAAAGAAACAAAATGCCAAATCTTCCAGTTTGATTCCTTCTGTGATGGAAGGTAGGCAGCAGAAAAAGTTTTGCTAAGCTGCTTAATATTCTGGGTTTTTTTCTTTTACTTATATATAATGTATATATAGCAGATACAAAAAAAATTCTTTATTTACACATTCTTCAAGCTTGATTTTAGTCTAATTGACTAAAAAAACCCATTTCTTAAGAAAAGTAGTTTGGGTAGATTGTTTACCACCCCAAATTTGCCTAGATGCTGTTAGGGTTTTTTTTCTCTCCCTCATGTAGACAAAATCTGTATTTTATGAAGCCATTTATTCATACATGGTAATTTCTTCTGTTTCCAATATTGCATTATTAGAATTTTCGCTGCAGTTAATAGATTCCTTGTAAGCTCCTTTCTTTTTACATCATTTAACCCCCTCCCCCCCCCCAATTTTTGAATGTTCTGGCATAACCACTAAATATGGAGAAACAAGACAATATGCTTCTTACATCTCCCACAAAGTGTCATTTTTTCAAGTCTTGGTTGAATATAGTACCAGCTGTATGATATTTTAATGCTATTTTCTATTATTGTCATATTTAATGAAGATTTTTGAATTTCTAATTGTAGTTTGAGCCACACATTGTCAAAAATCATCACAATTCAATAAATTTCCATCTATATTTATATTCATTTTTCTTTGTTTCTGTTAAGAACATACTTTTTTTATAAAGCTTTTCTTACCAGTTGATTTAGATATAATATTTTCCAATTTATTTAAGAGGTGAAATTTATTTATCTGACATTGTAAGGACAGAATGACACTTTTATGTAACCATTTGATTTCCTGGCTATTGCTGGCAAGGATATTCCTGCCTGCCACCATCATAAATCAATCTTCTGCATATTCTGGCACTATTACCTCACCGCAGTATATCTGAAACACCTCCTTGTATAGAAAAGTGTACCAGTCAAAGGGCAACCCAAATTCCACCAGTGGACAGCCTGACCCTGTACTCTTGACTCAGTGCTATCACATATCGCACTTAATCTGGTTAGCAGTAAAGCTCCCCCCATCGGTGCACAGGTAAATCTAGGTGCACAAGAAGAGTATCTCAACCCTCCATTTGCATAGTTAGCTCCCCTCCAGAACCTTCTTCCAGCACCTTGAGTGCAAAATCAATAGACCCCATCCCCTTCAAGCCAGGCAGAGCATTTTCTTCTTTCTTCACTTCTCTTTTCCTTCCTGAATGTAATTGTTGGTGTCTTTCTGCCCACTACCTGTTTCTTAGCTTCTCCCATTCCTGGCTGACCTTTCTGAATCCAGCACTTTCTTCACTGCATCCCCAATTAAAGACTCCTTCCTTCCTATTTGAAATTCCTTCTGCATTTGTTCCAGCACACCTTCTGGCAGCCTTTCGGCAACACCTCACCTGCCTCTTCTCTCTAGGTTGGTTTGCTCTGGACAAACCATGTCAGAGGAACTAGGAATTGGAAATTTGACTTGAAGTAATACAACTGCACATTTGGATTGTGTAATCCTAAATACTTTTGTTTGATTGCTTTATGTGAATGTTTAAGTTATTATTGCAATTGAAATGGGAATAACTTTTGTTTTGATTCCCTTCTTTCTTTTCTGTACCTCGTATAGGATAATAAAATCTCTTGTTGGTCAAGTACCTGTTTTCCTCCCATCTTTCCTTCTGTCAGGAGTTACTGTAACAAACTGGGATTGATGTATATAACAGCCTGAAAAGATTCCTTTTTGCCCAGGAAATCATATTTTGGGCTTCATGTGTAGAATGATCTTTACATTGGAGGCCCAACATCTAGACTAATTTGGGTGATCGTCCTTTCAGAAGAACCCAAAAGGCATCTCTTTTGTAACTACTGTTGTGAAACAACTATTCAGATGCAGCCTACATTGTGGATGGGTACTTGGACTGCAACTTCTCAACATTAGCCCCAGCACCTCATGGTTGCTATTTTGTGGGTGCACTCTCTCCCTGTTCTCAACATTTCCAAACTGCCCACAGGTTTAACAAGACTAAAAGTCCAATCCAAAGGAAGGGGGAAAAGAATAGGCTCTTACACTGGCACATTTTCTCCTGCCCACTAGCGTAAGTGGCACTTATACAAGTGCGTAGGGCTAATTGGGAGGTGGGCAGGTGCTGCACAGCTTGGTAGTGCCCACACCAGAAATGCCTGCCTCCTGAAGAGCTGTGCCAGCCTAAACCTGGCCATTGGTGCAGATGGGTCAGACTAGGGGCAGTCCTGATGATGAAGCTGATGTTAGTTGGCCTCCAGCTGGGCTTTCAAGATGGGAATGCTGACTTAGGGGCCTCAGATTTATGCCACCCACTTAGTTGAGCCATATTGTTGACTTTTCAGGTGATCAGGGATTTTTTCCCTTTTTTTCTGCTTCCCTATGCTGCCTGAAAGCCCTCTGGAGGTGGCCCAATGTTGACTCTGTCCCCGGCCACCAAAACCATGTGGATTGGGTTGCCCAGACCCCTACAGCCCCTCCTAGCTCCACATGTTTTTGAGGCCAGCAACCGGGATCTTACACCCCATTTGTCTGAATTCTGTATTCATGTTTGCTTTTCATAATATCATGCTAAACGTACTGCTGTCTTTTCTGTGGTTTGACTTTTTGTCCTCACATTTTTGATGCTGTTCTCTCTGTACTCAGGATATACATTTCTACCTGCTTAGGTAATCACTCACAGCATGTATTTAATGAAGTGGGCTGTGGCCTGTGAAACCTTCTGTTACAATAAACACGTTAACCTTTAAAGTGCTACAGGCCTCTTGTTTTCACCATTATACTTGACTGGGCACAGTTCCGAGAGAACTCTCTAAAGGACAGAGGTTTTCTGGATCTTCGTTAATTACAGTGGAATCTTTTGAATCAGTGCTGGCAGTATGACATACTTTTCTTCTTTATCCAATTTTTATTTCACATAGATGGAAATTGAGTTTCTTTATGATTAAAATTGTAGCTAGTGGTAATAAGGAAAGAGAGAACCACATTTCAGGCAGTTATATACCTCTGCTTCAAGGGAGTTGTTCGTTGTAAAAGAACTATAATAGATATTCTGGTCTCTTTTTAAGCAGATAATTAATTCCTTGCATATTCCAGATGCTTACTTTTAATCTTCCCATTACTTGTATTTCATGCATCATATTTCAGATAGATTCTATCTGTCCCCATCCTCTACTAACTGAAAAGTGTTTTGCCATTCTTCACCTTATAAGAATTGTACTTCTGAATTTGTGTTTATCGTCATTGCAAATGAAGTATGCAAATATGCCCTTCAGGTCAGATCCTGAATTTGGTGGTAGGGGGAGGGATCTCACAACTGGATTTGTCAAATGCACCTGTTGATTGTCTCTGTGGGGTATCAGACAATTAAATACATCCTTCCTGCTCCTACAAAATGTATAATTAATACAGTACGAGATGGCAGTGTCAATTATATTGTTACTTACTTTTATGTGCACAGGGAGAGGAGTCCTGTGTGGCAGCATAGTGCTATAAATGACCAGTCAGATGGAAACACAGCTGGGCAGGAAATGATGTATAGTCTCTAGTGGGTGGTTTAGGCCACTCATGTGGCCCATGAATTCAAAAGAAAGCGATAGCCAATTGCGGGGAAGGCTGGAGAGGTACCCAAGACTGAGGAAAAGACTTTTACAGGAGGGCTGGAGAAGCCAATGCAGAATGCCAAGGACCATGCAAAATAAGAGGCAGCATTGAAGGGTGCTGTAACACAGACTGGTGGAGGCATTTGCAAAAAGTATAATAATGACCTTTAAAAGAAAGACAAACCACAAGTAAGAGCTAAGGAAGAGACCCCCCGAAGGCACCAATTCAGATCCTATGTGCAACCAAAAGACCTGGTTTGAGGGTCCTTTAATAAAGTTGACACACCTCCATTTTTCGTAGCAGTGAGAAATTCCAGATATACCACTACCTGGATTTGGCTTCCTTTGGATAAGAACTCACTGGAGTCTTGTGGCATTTATAAATATTTGTTATGTTTACAAGTATGCAGGCAGAACATGGGTGAAGGTGAAGAGTAATATATTTTATCTAAACCTGAGTAAAAAGTTCAATAGTGGTTAAGAGTAGTGGACTCTAATCTGGAGAACTGGGTTTGATTCCCACGACTCCACATGTGGTAGTTTCTAATCTTGTGAACCAGGTTTATTTCCCCACTCCTATACATGAAGCCTACCAGGTGACCTTGGGCTAGTCGCAATTCTTTCAGAGCTCTCTCTGCCTCACCTATCTCATTAGTTGTCTGTTATGGGGAGGGGAATAGAGGGAGTTTGTAAGCCTCTTTGAGACTCCTTATGATTTAGAAAAATGAAATATAAATCCAAACTCTTCTCATTCAATTTAGGCTGCTTGGAAAAAAGAAATAAGGGCTTTTAGAGAATTTGTTTGCTATTCAATAATAATTCTAGTTTCAGAACTGATAAAAAAAATCTTTTCCATAATAGGGAACCGCTATTGAGTTCTAATGATTACCTGAGTCATGCAGAAGAAAAATGTCCCATGAAGTTGCAAACTGACTTATGATAACAACTTCCATGGCACATTCCAAATATGAGATAAGCAGAGGTGGTTTACCATTGCCTCTCTCTGAAGTCATAGAGACCCTGTAGTAAATTTTCAGTTATTTTCAAGAATTAATTTCAAAGTATCGGTGCAAGCAATGAATCTTGGTTGTTTTAGGTGGGTAGTCTAGTTTCCATAATCGAGATTATAGTTGCATAGGAAGAACTGTTACTTTGACTCCTTTTGTCCATTCATTCACTGTTCCTCATTTGTCTCCATACTGGTCTTTACTGTTTGGAAAGGATGCACGCAAAAAACAGGAGACAAGCAGTTTTAACATCTGAACTGACCAGTAGCAGCCAGTGTCTGCTAGTGTCCCCCTCTTCCCCCCCCCCCGCCCCCATCTCCTGATCTTGTAAGCCACACATGATTTCACTGACAGTGGTTCTCCAGCTCAATGCATTTTGGACTCTGGATCTTGATATAGTTTTCTACTCAGGAACTGACTGAGGGTGAGGGATGGGATTACTACTTGTCCAGGAAAGCAGACAAGTGGCATTTTACAATCTGGACATCTTTTACATTAGTGATTCCCAAAGTGGATAGTATCACCCTGCCCAGGGTGGTAGAAACAGCAAGGGCGGTAGTGAGGAATTTGGAGGCAGTAGGGGGGACCTGCAGGGATTCCTAGGTCAGGAAAAGATTTTGTCCATTCTGGTGACCAACAGGGCCATTGTACTTTTAGTTGTTCAGTTGCTAAAAAGTGAGGCAGTGAGGCAGCAGAGATCAGTGACATTGGGACACTAGGAGTGGAAGCCAGCTTCTCAGTATAGCAGGAGGAGCAACCTGTTCAGGGAGGGGACAAGCATTGAAGGAGCCCAGAGAACCAAGAAGCTCATTGCTGGAATTTGGAAGAGAAGCAGAACTCCTTATTGGGGGTGGGGGGAGTGAATGAGTAACCAACAGCCTTTGGCTACTGTAGGCCTTTCCCACCACTCTAATGATAGAGGTACTTACTGTATTACATAGGCCAGGGGTAGGGAACCTGCGGCTCACCAGATGTTCAGGAACTACAATTCCCATCAGCCCCTGCCAGCATGGCCAATTGGCCATGCTGACAGAGGCTGATGGGGGTGGAATTCTAATTTATCTAGGTTAATTCTAACACTCACTACACGAATGTGCAGTCTAAAGTTGTGCTACTTTTAAAAATCTGTATCTACTGAAGAAAGAACTGCCTCAGGCTCCTTCATCCTTTGCCTCCTTCCTCTCTGCCATATAAGTCCATTCCGCACAGCCTAAATAAGATGTCTAGGGATGCTAAAAATGGTGTCCTAGGAAAGCATGCCACACAGCTTTCTTCACAAGACGTCCTTAGGATGCCTTATTTTAGCTCAAGGCATCTTTTGGGGAGAAAGTTTCAAAGTGCACCTTTTCCCTTTAAGTTGCCTGAAAGATATCTCCTGCCTGGCTGTGCAGAATGCAGAGCCCAGGAGACCTTTTTCCCACCAGACCATTTTGCTGTCTGGTCAGTTTCACCCTTTGCTTGCGTCCAGCATTTTGTGTGCAGTTGAAGGATTTTCCCTGCTGCCATTTGCTGAAAGGTTGCCCCATGATGTTTGTTCTGCAGGCTCCAATCCTGGGTACCTTTTCAGCCCCAAGAGTACATAGTTGTACTCAGCTGGTTCTGCAAATTCCAGCAATATATAGTTTACCTCTTTTTAAATTTTTGATGTGCTATCTCCACTAGATAGGCTGATAGACAGTGCTGAGGTGGAATCAACAATTGTGGTCCACATTTGCACCAACGGCACTGGGAATTGTAGCTGGGAGGTTCTGGAGGCTAAATTTAGGTTGCTGGGTAACAGGTTGAAGTCCAGGACCCCCAAGGTGGCATTCTCAGAAATGCTACCTGTTCCATGAACAGGGCGAGCTAGGCAAGCAGAGATTCAGGGTCTAAATGCATGGATGAGAAGGTGGTGAAAGGCAGAGGGTTTCAGATTTGTTAGGAACTGGGGAACCTTTTGGGACAAGTTGGGTCTGTACAAAAGAGATGGGCTTCATCTTAACCAAAAAGGAACCAGGCTGCTGGCACTCAACATTAAAAAGGAGCAGAACAGCTTTTAAACTGATCCCTGGGGGAAAGCCGACAGGAGCTGAGGCGACTTCGGTTCGGAATACAGTATCTATGGGGATGCAGACAGAGAGGGAGGTTTTTCTAAATCAGCCACATACAAGCGTGGAACATAGCAATGTGCATGTGATAAGTGATAGTGTCTACAAATGGCTAGAGGTCAAAGCACATAATTCCCAGGTTAACGACAGAGACATGGTATACAGGTGTCTCTATGCTAATAGTAGAAGCCTTTGACCTAAAATGGGGGAGCTGGAGTACAGAGTTTTGAAGGAGGACATTGATATAGTTGGCATCACAGAGACATGGTGGAATGAGGAGAACCAGTGGGATGCTGTTATCCCAGGTTACAAACTCTACAGGAAGGATAGGACAGGGCGTATTGGGGGTGGTGTTGCCCTCTATGTCAAAGAGAGCATAGTGTCATATAAAATAGACAATGCAAGGGGAGCTGATTCCCCTACAGAAGCACTGTGGATATCAATACCAGGTGTGAAGGATAGTCCAATATTAACAATATATTACCGTCCCCCTGACCAAAGCACACAAGAGGATTCTGAGATGGAAAAAGAAATTAGAGAGGCCAACAAAAGCAAAAACATAGTGGTAATGGGTGATTTCAGCTATCCCCACATAAACTGGAAAAATGCATGTTCAGGCCATAGTAAGGAGAGAGCATTCCTCGATATGCTAAATGACTGTGGCTTAAAGCAGATGGTTGTGGAACTAACCAGGGGAGAGGTGATCCTAGATCTAATTCTATGTGGGACCCAGGACCTGGTACATTGAAGTCAGTGTTGTTGAGCCGATAAGAAACAGTGACCACAATGCTGTCAGATTCAGTATCTCTGCGTGCAAGCAAGTAACAACTATTAATGTAGTTTCATTCACCTTCAGAAGGTGAAATTTCTCAAAGATGAGAGCGATAGTGTGCAGGAAGCTGAAAGGGAAAATCAAGAGAGTCAAAACTGTTAAAAATGCTTGGAGGTTATTTAAAAACACGATAATAAAAGCTCAGCTGGAATGTGTTCCGCAGGTTAGGAAAGGCAGCACCCAGTCCAAAAGAAATCCACCATGGTTAACAAGGGAGGTTTAGGAAATTATTAGAAAAAAGAAAATGTCTTTTAGAAAATGGAAGTCCAGCTGGACTGATGAATAATACGAGAAGGAACACAAATGGTGGCAAAAGAGAAGCAAGTTAGCTGTAAAGGAGGTAAAAAAAGGTTATGAGGAACGCATGGCTGTGAACATCAAGACCAGCAACAAACAGTTCTTCAAGTACAACAAAAGTAGGAAGCTAGCTAGGAGAGTGATAGGCCCAATAGATGATGAAGGAACAAAAGGTGTGCTAAAGGATGACAGGGAGATTGCAGAGAAGCTGAATGAATTATTTGCATCTGTCTTCACCCAAGAGGAGGTGAGGAAAATTCCTACTCCTGAACCAAGCTTCTTAGGAGGCGAATCCGAGGAACTAGTGAAGATAGTGCTAGACAAGGAAGAAGTTCTGGCAGCCATTGATAAACTAAATGTTACCAAATCCCCTGGCCCAGATGGTATTTACCCAAGAGTATTTAAAGAGATCAAGCATGAAATTGCTGATCTTCTCACTTTAATATGCAAGCTATCCCTGAAATCGGCCTCCATCCCTGAAGACTGGAAGATGGCCAATGTCACACCAATCTTTAAGAAAGGGTCTAGGGGGGACCCAAGAAATTACAGGCCAGTCAGTTTGACATCTGTTCCTGGTAAATTAGTAGAATCTATCATTAAAGATAAAATTATAAAACATATAGAAAAGCAAGACCTGCTGAGGAAGAGTCAGCATGGCTTTTGCAGAGGCAAGTCCTGCCTTACAAACATACTAGAGTTCTTTGAGGGTGTAAACAGGCATGTGGATAAGGGGGAACCAGTGGACATTGTCTACTTGGATTTCCAAAAGGCTTTTGACAAAGTTCCTCACCAGAGACTATTGAGAAAACTCAGCAATCAAGGAATAAGAGGGGAAGTCCTCCTATGGATTAAAAACTGGTTAAGAAACAGGAAGCAAAGAGTGGGTGTAAATGGGAAGTTCTCACAATGGAGAGATGTAGGGAGTGGTGTCCCCCAAGGATTTATTTTGGGACCAGTGCTCTTTAAGCTATTCATAAATGACCTGGAAGGAGAGGTAGGTAGTGTGGAGGCCAAGTTTGCGGATGATACCAAATTATGTAGGGTGGTGAGAACCACAAAGGATTGCAAAGAGCTCCAAGCTTTATAAATTAGGGGAATGGGCTAAGAAATGGCAAATGCAGTTCAATGTAGCAAAATGTAAAGTGATGCACATAGGGGCAAAAAATCCAGACTTCACATACACTCTACTGGGATCAGTGCTATCAGTCACAGACCAACAAAACGGATTTGGGCATCTTACTTGATAGTTCCATGGGAATGTCAATGCATGGCAACTGTAAAAAAAGCAAACTCTATGCTGGGGATAATTAGGAAAGGAATTAATAATAAAACTGCAGATTGTCATGCCCTCATATAAAGCAGTGGTGCAACCGCACTTGGAGTACTGTGTTCAGTTCTGGTTGCCACATCTCAAAAAGGATATCAGATAGTGTGGAGACGGGCCAGAATGTGTATAATTTGTATTTGATTAAATCATAGAACCAAGGATTTGCAAAGAATCAAAATGGGAGCTTCTGTGTAAGTGACCAAAAGCCTGCATTTTTGCAATAGGTCAAAAAGGCATGTTACCAGCTTGCTAGCAGAGATGCAGGCAGGTACAGATAACATCTTTAGTATCTTGTAACTACAGGCTACTACGTGACAGCAAACAGATGCAATTTTATTATTTGGTTTTTGGGTTAGAAATGAATGTGATTAGTTAAATCAACAAAGTGTTTTTCTATATAGTTAAATGACACATAAATGATAAATGAGTGATTCACATGTATTTGTATTT
This sequence comes from Sphaerodactylus townsendi, assembly GCF_021028975.2. Taxonomy (NCBI): domain Eukaryota; kingdom Metazoa; phylum Chordata; class Lepidosauria; order Squamata; family Sphaerodactylidae; genus Sphaerodactylus; species Sphaerodactylus townsendi. The sequence continues at coordinate 54,812,834 of NC_059428.1, read as the reverse complement.
TATTATAATTCTATTGTCTTAAAATCATTGTATAACTCTTGTAAACCATGTTTTAACATTTCAAACTGGGGAATTGTTAGAAACATTTCACGCTGGGAAAAGTAAGTTTTATGAGCCTAAGGAATGCTGCATTGCCTAAGGACATAGATCTCTCTGGGAGACAAACCTAGCAAAACGGGTTTTTCTTGGAGGAACAAGCTAGCTTTTATGGCAGTTCTTTGTATATGCATAGAGGCCATAAACTAACAGCATGTAGCGTTTGAGTAACAGAATCTTACTGTGACCATGTGACCAGATCTATCCAATTAGATTTTTAAGGTATATGAATCATAATACGTGGAACAAAAGGGGAGGACTGTGTGACGTCTTTGCATCTACAAAAACTCAGGTTTTCATATGCTGGCTGTGCCTCTTTAGAGAGCCACCCAGGAGAGGGCAATCTCCTGTAACATTGTAAACATTGTATTGGGGCGTGCCTCTCCTTCGGGAGAGGTCACCTTCTGTAACTTATCTGTATTCTGTAACGTTCTAAATTCTGTGTCTATCACTCGAGGGCACCAAGGGCGTGTCTCTTCCTCGGGAGAGTTCACATTCTGTAAACTGATCTAACTTCTGCTAAGTAAAACTGTCTGTTTGTTATCTAATATCAGATGTCTTTTGCTTTTATTTCAAACTTTAAGTTTTTCTTAAAACTAACTCAGCTGTGTAGGACCAGAGAGCGGCCCTGGCCCCACAGATAGAAAAAGTGCAGAGAAGGGCAACGAGGATGATTGAGGGATTGGAACACCTTCCTTATGCAGCTGCAGCGTTTGGGACTCTTTAGTTTGGAGATGAGATGTCTGAGGGGGGATACGATTGAAGTCTATAAAATTATGCATGGGCTAGAAAATGTTAACAGAGATAACTTTTTCTCTCTTTCTCACAACATTAAAACCAGGGGGCATACATTGAAAAGGTGGGGGGGGAATTAAGACTAATAAAAGGAAACTTTCTTCACACAATGTATGATTGATGTTTGGAATATGCTGCCACAAGAGGTAGTGATGGCCACTAACCTGGATAACTTTAAAAGGGGCTTGGACAGATTTATGGGGGAGAAGTCGATGTATGGCTACCAATCTTGATCCTCCTTGATCTGAGTTTGCAAATGCCTTAACAGTCCAGGTGCTTGGGAGCAACAGCCACAGAAGGCCATTGCTTTCACATCCTGCATGTGAGCTCTTAAAGGCACCTGGTGGGCCACTGCGAGTAGCAGAGTGCTGGACTAGATGGACTCTGGTCTGATCCAGCAGGCTAGTTCTTATGTTTTTATGTTCTTAATCTGTTGTATTATGCTTCAGGGGAAAGTGAGATATGATATAATATGTTGACCCAAAGTTAGGGTTGTCAGGTAGGGGCAGGGGTATGGGGGGCATGTGACTTCTGGGTGGGGGGAACACCAGAAGTTATATAATAGCAATACTGGTAATAACTGGTACTAGCAATAACTGGTAACTCTACAGTAAAAACATTGATTATCCAGTGTTTCCTTCCCTACATCACTTCTGGGTTTTCCCTAAAAATAATGTAGTGATACAAATTATTAATTGAGTCAAACTTCTTTACAGGAACACCAACAGTCAAGTGCACTGCGCAGCTAGAATGTCCAACAGCTTCCCAGTGTCCACCAGGCTCAGCACTGTCACTGTTGCTGTTCATTCTCATCATGGACACCATCACTCGGAATTTGCGAAGTGCTGTACCCTGGATGTTGCCCTACACTGACAACATTATACTCATAACCACTACCCAAGTGGAACTGCAACGCCAGGTGCAGACCTGGAATGACCGTCTTAGTCAATTCAGTCTGTGCCTTAACACTGCAAAGACTGAATATCTGGAAATGACTCCTGGTATGGGCTCAATCCAGGTCAATGGTGACAATATGAAGAAAACAGAAGCATTTCAGTACCGCAGCTCGAACTTACAGCGCGTTGTACAATGGCAACATTGATGGAAGGGAATCACCGGTGTTCTTTGTGATAAGAAAATGCCTATACACCTGAAATCAAAAATCTACAAGACCATGGTCCGCCCAGTGGGTCAGAGTGCTGACCTGTAATGAAAGCGGCTGAGTGATGACTCCACATTATGGAAACACGCATGATTCTCTGGACATTGGGTGTATCCCTCCTCGACCACATCACCAATGACATGGTCCAACAACAATTTGGCCCATCGAGGCAAAAATGAGAGAGGCGTCTGCACTGGTTTGGCCATGTCCGACGAACAGCCCTGGACACTTTTGCCAGCATCGTCTATCACATTGAGGTTACTGGTCAGTGGCCATTCAGATAGCCAAAGCAACAATGGCAAGGTACCATCAATATGTACCTGAAAGTTACTTGCGTGCAACCAGACAATGCGCTCAATCAAGAGAAGTGGCATTTAAAAATCTGAGCAGGATCAGTGGGACAACTCTAGGAAGAAGAAGAATGTAGTGATACAACTGATTCCCCTCTCCCTCCTTTCACTGCTGCTTGGAGCTGAACTGCTAACAGGAAGCCATAGTAGAAGCCTGGTGGGGCTAGCCAAGCCACAAATTACTTTGCACTTATGTTCACCACAGGGAGTTGCAACCACACTCAAACAGACACTGCATGTAGAAGTACTACACAGGCCTGATTCAGATCAGGACTGCAACAGAGGGAGAGAAGGAATTCCTGTCCTTCCCCAACTGGTTTCCTGAGCTGCACCAGCCTGAGAGCATGGATTATTGGGCATGTCACTGATGGTTGGGATGTCAGGGGGGCTGCATGTGCAACTCCCCAACAGGGCTAATAACATCCCCAGGGTTGTTCCTGTTAAGGACAAAGGCACAAGAGGAAGCAGGAGACCCCTTCTCATGTTGTAGTCCTGATTTGAATCAGGCCCCTGTAACACTTGTAAATAGATCTGTGTGGTTTCAAGTCCCCATTGTGAACTTGTATAGTTTGGCCCTAACAGTGCAAGCTGTGAGGAAAGGTCTCAAGTTCAGATGCTGCCTCATGTACCAACTAAGATGGCTTTAAGCAAGCCACTATTTTCTCAACTTTCCTTCTGCGATTTGGAATGATAATATTGGCTGACATATATACATATAAAATGAACTTACGTAATTCTCTATTATACCCCTGGATTTATTCCTTCTCCCATCTATCCATGCATTTTTATTCTACTCTCCCCCTAAGGATCCCAGGATATCATATGTAGCTATCTTCTGTTTGATTTATCTTCAAAGCAACCCTGTGATGTGGATTAATCTGAGAAAAAAAAAGTGACTGCCCTAGGTGAGATTGATGGCTGAGTGGGGTTTTGTATGAAGTCTCCCCCAGACTAGTTCAACACTGGAATCACTGAAGCACCCTGGCTCACATCTCTTCAGTTCAGAGTGTGAAACCTGCATCTTGCATTTTCTTTTCTGCTGTGTTCAAGTGACTTGTGTCCTGATTTGTTTTAACCTGATTAATACCAGTCCCTCAGTGAATACATATGTTATAAGCAAATAGACCTTCAGCCTATATAACATATGTAAGTCTGCCACAAATCTCTCAGCCATATCTCCCAATAGCAACTCCATTTGAAAGCACTGAAGGAACCCGACTTGGATGGGGACTGTGGCACAGTGCAGGAGGCACTCCTGCCTGCCTTCCCCACTGCATCATTTTCTGGAGCCAAAATGGCAATGGGGGCATTATTTACCATGTTATGGGAGGAATGTACATGCACTGACTGTATGCACAGATCAAATCCACCCTCCCACCCTGGGACTCAGAAAAGCAGCAGGGGAAGGAAGGTAGGAGCCCCTTCTCTCTCCGTCCCCCAGGTCAAAGTCCTGATCTCATTCATGCCTCCACAGCAATTTGAAATGGCTGTGATATGCAATATGGCCGTGAGTCCCCATTACGGACTCCCAGCTGTTGTAACATGTAGTTTGGTCCAAAGGATTATGAATTTATATCATTTTGTCCTAAAAATATTTTACATCCCTCATTCTCTTATAAAATACTCCACTGCTTTCAATCATATCCAGATGGAACTCTACCTTCACAGAGGATATCTGACTGTATTTCTGAAATCAATGGTAAAAGTGATTTTTTATGGAATATTATCATGTTCCTGTTTCTGAAACACAAACAGGCAACTCCAGGCCTTGCCCCAATTAGTCCTCCCTCAAAAACTAAAATAGGCCTGGAGAATGCTAGCCCCTTTCCTCTGCCTTTTACTTACAGAAACTGAGCATGGAATGCTATGGTTACCTTGCAACAGCTACTGGGGGAATCCATTGTTTAAAGTTATAGATGCTCTGTTTATCATTTGCAGATTTTTAAACTCCTCAGTGTTTGTTTGTTTTTATTTCACATTTTTCTGTAACCCTGGGGACCTTTTCAGGTTTCTAGAAAAATCTGTCTTGCCTTATAATACAGCAAGGAGTCCTATCACCTTTCTCCCACTTTTTCCTTTTAAACAGAGCAGGTGATAAACAGAAATCAGGAACAGAATAATGGTGGGTGAGAAAGGGGGACTTACTTCCATTCTAGGCATTTTCCCCTTTAAAAATGCTTCTCCGCCATCAGTGCTTTTGCCTCCATGGGCTAATATATATAGGTTGCCATGTCTCTTTGCTGTCAGGAAAAAAAAACAACTGAAGGGGGGTAATTTTGAGAAGGGAAACTATATGGAACATATTAAGTATCCCCTATCCACAATAACTTTTGATCCTGGATAATGCTGTTCTACATAGTTGTGCACACAACCTATTCTGTTTATGAACCCCTGGAGACTGATTTAATCCTTCACTGTATTTTTACCTCAGGCATGGTAATTCCTTACTGCCTATTCCTTTCCCTTATCAGCAGCCCTCCTGAGCATCAGTAATGCTCATGGGAAGGTTGTATATGTGTAATTCATGGGGAAGGCTAGGGCAGTCCCATTCAATCTGTCTTGTCCACTGCTATTTCCATACAGTTGCAGAACAGAATAATCTCCTCCAAAGTTTTAAGGAAAAAGTATTCCCATTTGCAACTGAAATCAATGGGGTAACTCTGTATAAGACAGCTATGTCCATTACTTGCCTGAAGCATAGAGTGTTTGACCAAATCCCAGAGATTGGCAACTACTATCTGCAACCAATCTTTGCCTAGAGTGTCATGAGTGACCACATTTGCGGTCAGATGCTAGGCAGATCCATTGCTCTCAGTCAAGGAGAGGAGCATTTCATTGTCCACTGTAAAGGGTCATTAACAAATGCTGCCAATAACTTTCAACTAAGTACAGTCTGTTCTGTACAGCCCAAAAAAGACATCTATGGGATGTCTTACAAATAATTGACTGCCTCTTTTCACTCCAAAAACCCAATAAGATATCTGAGAGACATATTAAAAAGAGGTGGGTTCTACTGAGCTTTCCAGACAGCAGTAGTGTCATAAAGGAAAATAGGATGTTTCCTGCCTGATGGTTTTGTTCTCTTGTCAGTTTCACCCGACATTTTGTATGCAGATGAAGGGATTCTCCCTGTCACCACTTGCTAAAGTTTGCCCCAGGACATTTGGTCTGCAGGCTCTGATCCTGGACATCTTTTCAGCCCGTAGTTGTACTCAGTTTGTCCTGACAATGCCAGCAATATATAGTTTTGTTCTTTAAAAATGTTTTGATGAGCTACCTTTGCAGCTACACAGACACAACATGAGAATCTTAGTCGTTTGGAAGACCTGTCTACCTTCCATTGAAAAGCACTGGTTGACCTGCCCTCCATGGATCAACTTGGTTTTAGTTTTTACTTAGTGCACAGGGGGAAAAAAAAGTTGGTCTGCTGAGGGCAGGTCAACCCAATGCTTCTCAGTGGGAAGTAGACAGCTCATCTGAATGGCTAAGATTCTCATATTTGTGTCTCCATAGCTGTGGAACATAAAAACATAAGAAAGAGCCTGCTGGATCAGACAAGAGTCCATCTAGTAGCACTCTGCTACTCACAGTGGCCCCCCAGATACCTTTGGGAGCTCACATGCACGATATGAAAGCAATGGCCTTCTGCTGCTGTTCAGCTATCACTAAACCTGGAAGACTGAACAGTACAATATTAGCCACCACATTACTCCAAGTACAAGAGACCTTTAGAGGCTATGTGTTTTGGTAGTGCCTGACCAAATATTATTACCATGAAATTTTGCTACTTGTGGGTCTGAGAACGTAGAAATCAGGTGGAAATGGTGAAAGCGAAGACATTTTGATCAAGAGCCTGCCACCAAATGCATCTACCAAATGAAATTACCTTTGCTATGCACCATGATTCTATGTTTATTCAATTGTGTACACATGAAGTTGCTTTATACTGAATCAAGACAATTGGTCCATCAAGGTCAGTATTGTCTAATGACTGGCAGCAACACACCAGGGTCTCTATTAGAGGTCTTTCTCATCCCCTACCACCGGATCCTTTTAGCTGGAATTCTCTTCTTCGGGTGTGCTGAAAGGTCTTAAGGATACAAATAAAAGGGTCACAGATGCCTTTCCTGCCTCACTATTTATATGATGACGTTAAAGGCTGCTGCTTCATCCCCAATATGTATAAAGTCTTCGTTTTTGGCATGGCTCAACACTTTCCTCCTCCCATTTCATTTGCTAATATTTCACATCCAAACTTAATATTTGAATGAATGAACACATGAAGCTGCCTTATACTGAATTAGCATTTTGGTTATCAAAGTGAGTACTTTTATTCTGCCAAGCAGATACGCTACCACTTAGCCCAGTCCTTCCCTTTACAATGTAATAGACAAATGCCTAAAAGATAAAAAGTAAGAAAAAATGGAAGTTTATTATAGCTCATCTTATATTCAGAAATCTCTCTCTCTCTCTCTCTCTCTCTCTCTCTCTCTCTCTCTCTCTCTCTCTAGTTTCATTATCAGTAAATTAAAATTTTACAGTTGTTGGAACTGTTGTTTTGGTAGTCCATGCAATTATACCCAGAAACAAGACTATCCACCATCTTTAAGCTAGTGTTTCTGTTCTGTACTTAGCCAATGAATTACACAAGTAACTAGAAGAAATAAGAGAGAGAATTTTGGAACCATGTTTATAAATATCAAATAGATGTCAGCTGAAGGTCACTGACTGAAACTTCACTTCAAAATAACTATAAGAATATCATCTCTGTTTGTACCCTTTCACCCTTTTGACCTAGCATCACTTTGAAGATTTAGATTTCATGGGCAAGTCCAGCCTTATCCATCATATTGAGAAACACATGAATAGCATCAGAGTCTCAGAAAACGGGATTTGCAGTATTTTTAAAAGCAGAGGATGGAAGACTACCTCCTTAGCAACAGAGAAAATTTTATGCACTAGCATGAACATCCCATTTCACATGTTATGGAGCTGAGACAAGATATTAGATACTGGTGCTGACCCTACTACCCTGGAGCAAATGAAGCCACGGTTTCCACCTTTAATTCTTCTCTTTGCATCTTTAATTTACAACTTTCACTGAGCTTCAGTTCTTTCTCTTTATTTTCAGAATAATCCAAATCACTGGCTTTAATCAAATGAAATATTCAGCTGCATGATTAAAATGGTTAAATTCTGCCCTGGAGAAAAGCAGAAAAATAGTTTGAAGCCACAGATCTTCCTGATGTTGGGAATAATTTGCAAGCAAGAGTACTCGGTGAGGAAGTCAGGGTCACTGAATCCAGCCATCAGCTACTTCCTACTTCAAAAGAGCAGCCTTACGTTCCTCTTGCTGCTACTGAAGATGATTGCTTTAAATTATTCATAGCATATTCTGCATGCTGCAACATTTTAAACTGCTAGTCCTTTCTCAAGTTCCTCTACCCAAAAATTGCTATCACAACACAATCATTAACATGAAAAAGGAACTCTGTATAACGCCCACACAGCCCCCTCATTATATCATTGTGATCGCCAAGTAAATCATTTCATGTAACTTACCACTTCTAAGGAGATCTGATAGTTATTGCATTCCATCCACCCCTTCTGAGTGAACTGATGCTAAAAATAAAATAAAAAGAGCAGTGACTCAGACTTTTACCTCTTCTGATTCTACAGTTGAAACAGTAAATATTTAAACAAGGGAAACTCTTTTTCATAGTTCAGCTTTTCTCCCTTCTTTCTCCCTTCTTTCTTCCTTGTTAAAATACAATAAATATATAACTGCAGTGAGATTAAATGAATCTTGACCCTCCATTATCACATGGTGCAGCAAATTCATGTATGGAGCCACTGCAACATAGTAGCTAAAGTTTTCAATGAGGATCTGGGAGACAAGGGCCATTATGAGGATAAAATGGAAAGAAAGAATTTTATAAGTTGGATCCCATGGGGAAAAAAGTGGGGTAGAGTTGTCTAAATAAGCATATCTAAGCAAAAGTCTTGGTTTATGGGGGAAGGTTTCCCTGAGGCATTTAATGATGGCTTTTTTCTTCACCCAGTTGGCAGCTGTCTTTCAGAAATGTACTCAAGACTCAATGCTCAAGACCATCAGGGCCAGCCTGTCCACTAGGCGGTTATAGGTAATCTCCTAGGGTACCAGAGGTGGAGATTCACTAACCAGCCCTTTCATTCCTCCACTGTCTATCTGTAGCATCAGGCTCTGCTACAGCCAACAGCAGCCCCGGGAAGCACCCCTCCAGTTACAGTGGGTGGCCACAGGAAGACTGCTTTTTCCTCCCTTCCTTGGTAGCCCAATCCCTTTCTCCTTTCTTTCTGCCTTGTTGTGTCATGAGGAGGAGGATTGGTAGTGCCTCCCTATGTCTTTTCACTGCCTTACATTGATGCAGTGGTGGGGGTGCAAGAAGGCCAGACAGTTGCCTTACCAGCCGTATATTGTGTGCCTTGCCTCATTGCTACACTTTCGCTTCATTGTGCCCCTTCTGAATGAGATGAGGAGGTTTGGTATGGGTTCCTAGTGCAGAACAAAGGGATGTGGGGTGGGAACAGTCTTATTGAATGGTACCAGAGTGGGGGTTGCTTTCCCCAGGGGCAGCTAAACTTCATTTATTTGCACCAGCCATGAAAGCCATTTCCTCCAATGGGAAGGCAAATATTCCATTGTATGTAGTATATCTGGCCATCACAATCTTCAGCAGCATCAATATCATGCCATTGGTGGTTACAAAAACTATTTAGAAAAATGGCACTATTTTAAAAAGAGCATCTGGACTAGAAATACAATTACATTGAACAATGTGAGTGAAACATTTTGTTTGACTATGGGCTGGAATCAAGACTCAGCTTCCCCCACTGAGATCCTGGAGCTGACCTACCTACCTGATCTAGAGTCACAGGCGGGAGGATGACAGCCAGCAGGCCTGAAGCATGCAGTCGAAGATTCAACACTGCTATCTCCCCTAGTGAAACATGAGAATGAGTATCAACTTTGACAGCAACAGATAACTGAAACTGCCTCCCATCCCCAGCTGATGACATCCTCACTTTGCACCAAGAAGCTGGCAACCCAACTGAAGCAAACCAAAGAATCCCAGGCAAGGAACCAGAATATGGCCAAAGAAGAATACCTGGGACAGGCCTGGCATGGCTAGAGCTAGGTGTAGGGGAAAACAGGATAATAGTCCCAAAGTGACTGAGGAGGCAGAAATAAAACTGGGAGTGTGTTAACTGGTGGATGATCACCTGTATCTATATCATAAACTACCAGATCAGTCCTACCTGGACAATTAGTGACCAACTCTTTAAAATCTGGAATCAAATGCACTAGTTGTTCATGCTGCTGACATGACAAGGCCTCACTGACAGGAATATCACATACTCCAGTGGGCTTTTCAGTCTCTAACAGCAAATCTGGAATCTCAAAGTCCTCTTCTAGCCACTATCTAGCCACTTTCAGCCACTAGCCGCTATTCTAACACTATCAGTCCAGTCTCCTACAGCGATCTTAGCATAAGTGACCAGTTGCTCCTTAGCATGAGTATCATAAACTCTAATCTCCACCTTACCATCAGATTTCAATCCTAAAGCATGAAAGGCTGTTTCACGAATAAATGACATATCAGCCCCACTATCCCATACTGCTTTCAAGGTTACACTTTCTTGCACATCTACATAAACAATTCGTTGTTGGGTGCACCACTCAGCTTGTTCTTGACTGATGTAACATGAAATAAGCCTCTTTGGGACCGAGGTTAATTCAATGCAATTCATTCCTATCTCAAGCTCTGTAAATTTAACTATCATTTGAGACTCCTGTTGTTGTTCATTTCTGCCCAGCCCTTCCCCCGTTTCTCCCTCAGAATATTTTTCACAATACATCTGAGTACATATAACTCCTTTGGGGGACACCTTTAACAGATTACTTTGCACACCTGTTCCAGTTTGACACGGATCCTGACCTGCTGGCAGCAATGACTGGTCTGCCTCTACATGAATCCTTTGTTGCTGCAATGCACGTTTCTCTACCAACAAGGGGCACTGGGTACGAATATGTACTTTTTGTCTGCAATGATAACAAACTACCATTGGTGGCAAGTTATTGGCAACCCATATCCGATCTTGAAGTTGTGGGTATTGTCTAAGCACTGGATTTGGAAGTCTCTGTTGAAACTTTGTCATTTTCTGCTATTGTGTGAATATTATTGGTTGACCATCTGTATGCTGCACAAGTCTATTACACTTAGATTGTAAAGGATGATCTATTGCAGCAATTTCATCTAACACCTCTGCAAACGCATGCATATTTCTACGTCTCTGGGCATAGGCCAAAGCCACATGCTGTTGCAGGATCACTTGAAATATTTGTTCTTATACAATTAACTCCAATAAATCCTGAAAGGTATGTACTTGTGCACTTTCCACCCATTTTACACACAGTCCCTGGGCTCCATTTACAAATGCACCATATGACTCTCCTGATTTCAATGCAACAGTTTGGAAACATCTACGCAGCTGTTCTGTTGAGTATCCAAACTATGGAAGAGCCAATTTTTTAAAAAGTGCTGGTAATCCCTTACTTGCTCTGGAGTTAACTGAGGTGACAATTCAGCAACCTCTCCATATATACAGCATTAAGTACTGCCATATACTCTCTTTCAGTAAGTCCATAGTCCCTTGCTGTAGCCTCAAACAGAGAGAAGAAAGCAGAAACTTTAACCGTGACCATTTATCTTCCTGAGTTTGTTTGTTTGTTTGTTTATATTTTAGATTTTTAGACCGCTCTCCCCCGAAGAGCTCAGTTGAAGCAGTTGGTTTTGGAGCATAGCCATCTGTTCTCCATTCTGCCCAAAAATGTGTGTTATTTTATAACTTAATTAAAGTGGCCAAGGCACAATACAGACATACATTCACTGTGCTGTGTTGCAAAAAGTTCTCACAGATTCCAGCTTTGCTGCCACCATGTATGGGACTGCTGGTTCATTTCTCATGTGTTTCCAACACTCCAAGAAACTCAGTCATGGGACTGTAAGGAATTCCATAGAAGCAGAAATAAAAGGCTTTTGGGAGTAAAAGTCCATTTATTAAGACATCTTAGAAAGCTCAAGTACACGCAGTGGCAGGAATGGCGCTTCCCGCCAGAAGCACAGGTTATAACACCATTCACCCCATCCCCCCTTCCTGCTTCCCATGGGAACGGAGTCTTCATCTCCCGCGCAAAGATAAAGTCTCCGCCGATGCATCTGGCCCATCGCCCGGGCTGTGGAATGCACTCAAGGTTACTTCACCATCAACACCACTGAATCCTTTACACTCTGCCTCCCCTAAAGAAGACCCCTTCCCCCCAGGTTTATGTGGAAAGGCACGGTGGAAAGCAGAAATAAGGGTGGGGGCTTCAATATTTTCGGAATAAACCCATTGATTATACCCAGAGGAATATCCCACCCACGAGACTAAATATTGCAAGCGTTTGCGATTAAAGCGAGAGTCCAGGATAGCGTCAATTTACAGTAGTGCTTGTGGCCATCAATAATAGTCGATTGGGGGCCTCTCCGGCGGGTCGTGCCAGGCATCGGAAGCGGGAGCCTCCTTGAGCAAGCTGGAATGGAAGACAGGATGGATGTTACTAAGAGAGTTAGGCAAATCTAAGCGGGCAGTGACATCATTAATTACTTTAGTAATCTGAAAAGGTCCCACAAATCTCTTGCCAAGTTTGGAATATTTATGCACGTCTCTGAGATTTTTTGTAGATAAGTACACCCAGGAGCCCACACGCAGAGGAAAATCCGAGCGGTGTTTATCCGCTAGCAGTTTTTGGGAGTCCTTTGCTTGTTGTAAGGCGGTCTGGCCCGACTTCCATCCCTCGGCTAGGGATGAAATCCATTGTTGAAATTCTGGGGGGTCCAAAGCTGCTGCGGGTAGTTGTGGTAACGGCGGGAAGGAGCGACCAGACGCAATTTCAAAGGTTTCTTTGTACTACTATGAACCGCATTGTTGTATGGGTACTCCGCAAACGGAATAAGCTCGCGCCAATTGTCTTGGTGGTAGTTGGTGTAACAACGTAAATACTGCTCTAGGGTTCTGTTGCGTTCTCTCCGTCCACTTTGAGCGTGGTAGGTGACGGCGATACGCCCCCAACAACCCCAAAAGCGCTTTCCAGAACTTTGAGATGAATTGGGGGCAGCGGTCGGAGACCACGGAATGGAGACGGGAAACATGTTGAAGGAACAGCCGTGCCAACGGAGGAGCGGAGGGGATGGAAGCACGAATAAAATGGGCTTGCTTAGAGAATAAGTCTACCACCACCCATAAAACCATGTTGCCATGACTTTCGGGCAAATCTGTAATAAAATCCATGGAGATGACTTCCCAAGGAAGCGAGGCTACCGAGGAGAGGTTTCAATAGTCCATGGGGCTTTCCCCGGGATGGTTTTGGCTTCTGCACAAACCGAGCAGCCTTTAATGTATGCCTCAATGTCTTTACAGCATTGCGCGCCACCTCAGAACTGGCCGGCCGGGCTAAATGCAGAGTTTTCAAAAGCCAAAATGTCCAGCCGAACGGGCATCGTGGCAAGTCTCTTCAAGAACCTGCTTGAGGGGGGAGGCACGTACCAACATTCCCCTCCGCCAAACTCCATTCTCCAAGCGCAATTGGGAGTCTCCTTCGGCCGCTGGAGGCTCGTGCAGCCCCGCCTCCTCCAGTTCCCGCAGGAAAGGAGAGACGAGACTGGGAATGGGGGGTGGAGGAGAAGTGGGCGTTTGAGATCGGGTGACAGCCAAATCTCCCCAACTGGGAGGAAAGAACAGCGCGTGGAATGTCTCGTGCAAGGCAGCTCCACCTCTCGGGTAGAGAGCGTCAGCCAGTTTGTTGGTTTTCCCAGGGAAAAAATGGACTGTAAAAGAGAAACGAGAAAAGAAATCGGCCCATTGAAGTTGTTTTGCGGACATCTTGAGGGGTGGAAAGAGCTGCCAGGTTTTTATGATCCGACCAAACTTGAAAGGGGTGCTTAGCCCCCCTCCAGCCAGTGGCGCCAAGTGGAGAGTGCTACTTTGATGGCCGCAGTCTCTTTGTCCCCACAGTCCAGTTGAGTTCGGCACCAGAGAATTTTTTAGACAAATAAGCACACGGAACCAGCCTACCATCTTTATTTTTCTGCAACCGGGCTGCCCCAAGTGCCTTGTCCGAGGCATCCACGTGAACCACAAACGGGAGATCTGGGTCAGGGTGCTTTAGGATAGGTTCCCGGAGAGTAAACGCAGATTTTAATAGTTGAAAGGCTGTTTGACATTCCTCAGACCAGGAAAGGCCCCGGGCTTGGTGGACAGTGGATCTTTACCCTTAGTGCGTAAGAGGTCTGTGAGAGGGAGAGTCAGTTCAGCGCATTGGAGTATAAAGTCACGATAGAAATTAGCAAAACCAAGAAACGACTGGAGTTCTTTGCGGTTGGTGGGAGCAGGCCATTGGAGGACTGCGTCAATTTTAGCAGGATCCATTTTTAAGCCCTCGGGCGAGATCCGTAACAAATAGTCAATGGAGGTCTGATGAAAACAGCATTTGGAGAGTTTGGCAAAGAGAGAGTTGTCAAGCAAGCGTTTCAATACCTCTCGAACCAATATTTCATGCTCTTCTATGGTTTGTGAGTAAATTAAAACGTCATCTAAGTATACAACAACTCCCTTGTACAGTAAATCATGGAGAACTTCGTTGATAAGGGCCATACAAGCTCCGGGAGCCCCACTTAACCCGAATGGCATTATTAAATATTCAAACTGTCCAAACTTTGTGTTAAAGCGCGGTTAAGGTGTTCATAGCCTTCAGCAATTCACAGCTCTGTAGTAAGCTTCTCTCAAGTCCAGATTTAGTACAACTGCGTCCTTTTCCGAGTGCCTCTAAAGGGTCCTTGATCAAAGGCAAAGGATATTTATTGGACAGGGAGACCGCATTGAGACCTCGATAATCTGTGCAAAGCCGTCAAGACCCATCTTTCTTTTGACAAACAAAGCGGGAGCAGCGTGTATCGTGTGTTTGGTAGCCCGCCCGTATGAACCGAGCAAGGTTCTTGTCCAAGAAGGCCGCAGTTCCTTCTCCTCATTAGGACTCATCGCGGTAGATTCTACCTTTGGGTAGTTGTGCCCCTGGTTGTATGACAATTTACAGTCAGTGTCTCTGTGGGGTGGCAACTGATAGCATTCCTGCTCCTGAAAAAACTCTGGCTAGATCATGATATGCAGGTGGGATGCCAATAGAATGCAGGAGCAATCACTGGGGAAGCCAGGGGAGGGGTGTGTGTCAGGGAGGCGTTGGGTTTTCTCCACAATTCATGTGTTCACCGCAGGGAGGGTCAGTGAATTCTAGGATCCGTTCTTTCCAAATGAACTTTTGGTTTCATGTAACAATAACAAGGCATGCCCAAAACTATGGAGTGTTTGGCCACTGAAGCCAAAATACTAGAGAACTAATTTTCTCCCAATGGTCGGTATAGGAGAACCGGCTGTGTTTTGTACTGGGCGGTCCTTGCGTTCCCGAGGGGAGCTGCCGTCCATTTGGGTGAATGGTATGGGCTTAGCCAGGGGAATTCGGTCCAGACCTAGCTCCTCTGCCACCTGGGGCGCATTGGCGAAGTGGGGAACGGCGAATCCCACAAGGGCGCAGAGGCTATAATGCGAGTGTGTTTAGCGGGGTTGGCCAGAAATGCTTGAACAGTAATGGGGGCGCTGCCTTCACTCACCGCGTCAGGAGTCGGGCCCATGTCCATGGGGGCTGAAGAAAGGCAAACAGCTGCTTCCCCCTCACCTCTGGGTCGCCGCGGTAACGCTTTAGGCAGCGAGCCTGTGGGAGGCGGCCCTGACCTGCGTGGTGGTTTGGCAGAATGATGCGTGGAGCTGGAAGCGGTTGGTTTTGTTTCTTACAGGACAGTTGGCGGCTAGATGACCTGGCCCTCCGCAGTAAAGACACAATCCCAGTCGGCGACGGCGTTCAGAGGTGGTTTCGGTTGAGAGGCGACTTGAGGTGGACACAGTAGTGGTTTTGGGAGGCAAAGTGACCTCCTTAATGAGCGTATTCCAAGCGAGCCGCCACTTGGGACCCACAACTGGATCCAATCTGCAATAGTATGCAAGGCGAATTAAAGAAACGCCGTTTCGCGTAGCTTGCCGTCCACAGCATCGAAGTATTAAGCATTTCATGCGTTCAGGCCACTCAGGAGGAAGTCGAGCAGCCGCCGCAAATTCACGGGCAAATTCTGCAAGCGAAGGCGGTTGCCTTGCTGGATAGTTTTGATGGTGCGGATAGCTTCATTCTCGGCGCCTGGATCTTGAAGGCTTGGAGGAATCACGGGCACTGTCGCGAAGTCCTCATCTTGCAAATCCAAAAGAGTCCACGAACCAGTGCGGCTGCCATCCAGGACTGAACCGATGTCCCGTATTTTTTGGCGCTCAGACCGGTATAAATCATCATAGTCTTCCAAGTGGGCATTGAGTTGCAAGATGAAGTAGGGTTGGAAGCGGTCCCATCAAAAGCGGGCTGGTATCGGGGGGCGGTGGTAGCCCCGTTCGGCGGCTCGCTGGGGAGGTGGTTGCGCGGGTTGAGCAGGTTGGGCAGGCAGCTGTTGTGCGGGGGGGGGCGAGGAATCTGGCGGTGCGCTGTGGCGTTTGGGTGGCAGGACAGGCCTGATCAGTAACAGCATAGACTCCAACTTGGGGCTTCCTGGTCTGCTGCCTCCTTAGTTCCCTCTCCAACGCAGCCAGCTCTCCTCTCCTAGCGAGTCAATGCATCCTGAATGCGCATGCAAAGCAGCTTTTCGTTCCAATTTAGCCAGTTCTGCGTCCCGTTTAAGGGCTTCAGTGAGCTTCGCTTTGCGTGCGCAGAGCCTGAAACGCTTTCGTACGTTGCCGTTGTAAATCCAGTCTGGAATGTTCCAGGACTTTATCATGGACTGACAGATTCTGGGCATATTGTCGTTGGAGGCAGCGTCTTTAGTACGGTCCAACTTCGAGGCTGGACTTCTTTGCGTTGCTGTTCGGTCCCTCTGCAGATTTTCGTCTTGCTGCAACTGTGCCCGTTCCTCCTCCCATAGCTGGCGTTCACGGTTCCATGCCGGCTTGGGCATCTCGCGGTCGCCCCACTTCCTCATCCCAGTCTCGATGGGAGAGAAACCGGTCAGAAGCGCAGGCTTTCGCCGGACTCGCCATTAGATCACAGGGGCACGAGACATCCGGAACACCGTAGCACGCCGTAGCCACCCGGTGGCTCGAGGCACCTCAGGTGCGGTGGCTAGCCCGAGTCCGATTGGGAAGCGTACGGACACCCTCCCAATTCAAGGTTTAGTCCCGGTGTCCTTTGGAACGGGCCCCAGTGCTGCTGTGCCACGGTGGTTCCTTGGGAGCATCACCAAAATACGAGTCCAGGAATGGATTCAATGGATTCCTGGGTTGCATATGAAAGGTGGTCAAGCCCGTCTCCTCCCATGACAGGTTGCATCTGAGGTTTGTAATCCACACGAAAACGGGTAGAGATCCGATCCACGGGCGCTCGATCCATAGACAAAGCGCTAGCGACTCATGGAAGTCCCCATGGTGGTCGTCACGTCCCTCGTTCCAGCGGGTAAAGGAAGACTCGTGCTGATACGAGGGCGGGGAAAAGAGCCACCAGCGAGAGCCCGTTCTCCTGCCCGGTTCCTCCAGATCCAGAAGGAAAGAGATTGCGGAGCCCTCTTTGGGGGCTACCGCGCCTTCCGCAGTAACATTCAACCTCTCCATCGCGCCAAGACAAGAGGTCCACTGCACAGGAATATAGATGAATTAGGTTTCCTGCCACAATGTAAGGAATTCCATAGAAGCAGAAATAAAAGGCTTTTGGGGGTAAAGTCCATTTATTAAGACATCTTAGAAAGCTCAAGTACACGCAGTGGCAGGAATGGCGCTTCCCGCCAGAAGCACAGGTTATAACACCATTCACCCCATCCCCCCTTCCTGATTCGAGTGGGAACGGAGTCTTCATCTCCCGCGCAAAGATAAAGTCTCCGCCGATGCATCTGGCCCATCGCCCGGGCTGTGGAATGCACTCAAGGTTACTTCACCATCAACACCACTGAATCCTTTACAGGGACACAGCAGTTCAGTTGCTGAGGACAAGCTGAAGATCTCTCCTCCTCTAGTCATCTTCATCAAAGGGTTCGAAAACAGGGACCTTTGTAAACACAAACACAGCTCCAAACACCATTGTCCAAATGAAGTTCAAAGGTTTATTGGCAAAACTTTCTGAGCCCCCCATATAATATATCAAATCTTAAAAAGGATAGCAAATAAGAAATCAAGGTACCAAGCCACAAAGCCTTAGGAAGCAGATAGAAAACAACCAAACTTCAGTAAAACACAGATTCCTCTCATCATATTTCCCAGCTGTTTTTAAAAGTCAGATTACTCCCTCAAGGACAGGCCACCTCTCCCATCACTAAAGCCTGTGATAACTATTTTCAGGTGTCATTAGGCAAAGAGCAAGATTGCAGAAGACAGTTCTGCAGGAAAAGAGACCAGAAGGTATATCCACTAGAAGCGTATTGAGGGGAAATGGCACCCAAGGCCAATACCTTCTCTGGGTGCCCCCATCCCTGCACCCCCACACTTGGGGTGGGGCTTGGCAGGTGCGAGCAGGGCTCAGACCAATTCCCACCCCCATCTCTCTATAGGCCGGCTTCTGCCATCCTCTGGGCCTAGGGAGGGCAAAAACCAGCCTGCACAAAGGCTGGGGGGTGGGGCTCAGGGGCTCAGGGGTGAGGCTCAGGGGCAGGGCTTGGAGGCAGGTGGGGCTTGGTCTGAGCCTTGTCCCACCTCTCTGCAGCCTGGTTCCTACCATCCCCAGGGCCTGGGGAGGCAGAAGTCAGCCTGCATGGAGGCTGGAGGTGGGACTTAGCGGCGGTGGATGGCCCAGGCAGGTGCTGTGGCTGCCTACTGCAGAGCCCTGACCCCACTTCCCTGCATGTGCCTAAAAGGAGTGCACCCAGGGACATGGGTGACCCCTTGTCCCTACAGGCCATATGCCTCTGATACCCATTGAAAAGGGTGTTTACACATTTGCTGTATTAGTTATCATTTGACTTGCACTTATATAAATCTCATTCAATAGATATTCTAGTTCAAAAGATTTTATGTCCAAACAATGAAGGTTTCCTTTTAAAATAAATAATACAATCTTTCATTTTAGAGTTTTCATTTTGGTTTTCTTTCCATGGAGCCTCAAGGCAATTAATAAAATAGCAACTGGAGTGACTAGGACGGGGGGGAGGGGGAGGGGTAGAGCTTGGAGAATAGAATTTGGGGAGGGGACGCATCTTAGCAAGGATGTAATGCCACACAATTTACCTTCTGAAGCAGCCATTTGCTCAGAGGAACTGATCCCTGTTGTCTCTAGATCAGTTGTATTTCTGGGGGATTTCCAGATCCCGCCTGGAAGTTGACTATTCTATGGTTTCAGGATCTCAAGTACACATGTCCCAGGCCTCTGACAGAGATTCATATGCTTTGAAATGCCAACCTCTGTATTTTGGAACCTTCTGTATGCAAAGTGTACATTCTCCCACTAGATTATTCTGCCTCTGTTATCTGAAAAAAAATGTATCTGAAACAGCGAACCATAGTGTTATGAAATCTTGCCACCAAAACCATGCAATTCTTTAAGTGCCAAATAGCTTTGGAAAGCTTGTCAGCCTTTTCACTGCTGTAAAAAATTCCTTTGGACAGGGATTTAATCTAAGCATAGTACCAGCCCCTTAACAGCAAATACTTAGTGGTTCTAACAAGCTCAAATATTATACAGCATGTGTGTTTTGTGGAACAAACACAGGTTCAAATATAAAATTATTGATTGGCCCAAATTTTCTTAATGAGAAAATATATTTGTTGTACATTGTTTGAGCTTATAGTAAACATGGTGCATTTGCTGGAAAAACATTAAAAATCTGAAAGGACAAAATAAGAAGGTACAAAATTAGTAACAGCAATGTAGAGAAGTAGCTGTATCACTCTGCTACAGCAAAAATAAACATGAATCTCTAGGCTTAAAAGCAAAGATAACTATGTTCATTAATTTAGATGTAATTGAAGATACTGCATGCACTGAAAACAGCCAGCTTAGTTTCCCCCCTTTTATCAGTAGTTAGCACGAAGTAGCATTGTGGGGAGACCAGGATTTACAGCTGGCTAATAGAAGAGAACATTTTGCTGGGCCAGTCCTCTACTACAGAAGTCTCTGCTCACACAACACCTGTCAAAGAGCTGAAAAAAAAATCTTGTGCCATAGAAAACTGCTCTGTAGTAGAGGATTTCTTCACAGCAGGTGAAAAGTGGTACAAATGGAAGCAAGACTGTGATCCAACCACAATAATTGTATCTTGATCCACTGGAACTTCTTGTGGGTAGATGGGCCCTGGGTCAGAGTCATGTCTTGCTAAAGTTAGTGATAATACTATGGAGGGGAAAAAATCCTGTAAAAATAGTTTTTGTGAATTTGCTCCATTTGTAGAATCACTGAATCCAATTATTGTATTTTATAGGAACTCCTAGAGTAGCTTGCTTGAAGAAAGTGTGCCCATCACAAATATGTAGGGATGCCAACCTCCAGGTGGAACCTAGAGATCACCCAGAATTACTGCTTTTCTCCAGACTACAGAGATAAGTTTCCCTGGAGAAATTGGATGAAGTTAGACTGTTTGGTGCTGCACCCCACTGCGGCCCCTGTCCTCTTCAGGCTTCACTCCCTAATCTCCAGGAGTTTACCAACCTAGACCTTGTAATCCAACCCCTCATCCCCGCGGCTAGGGGCGGAATCTGGTAACCCTACAGATATTGATTTGTTCAAGGAGGGTGATAGAAATGCTACTGTAATCAAAGTCAAGGACTCCTGTGGTAAATATGAATGTTTGCAAGGTTCTGAAGTAGCTGAGTCCAGATGGATGCTTATAGCCTCTCTTCAGGTTAGATCTCTTCAGTGTTATCTCAATTGACTTCGATAGCTCTGAGACATCATGTGCCTCTGTATACACTTCTGAAATTTTAAAGAATTCCTTCACATTGTTTGCCATGCTTGCAATGGGAGATAACATTGGTGATATTGTGATACAATTCTGAAATTCTGTGAATTTTTATTGTGTGATGCTGAAGGAATGCAAATAAAAAGTAAATATCAGGCGGGCAGTAATTCCATCAGTTCTGCCATTACATTCCAGAGAAACCTGAATGATTTTTTTTTTACATTAGTGGCGAGGATCTAATGCTGGAGCAATGAACTGTTTTAAATTCAGTGAAATAATACTAGACCAAAGATAAAGGCTAAATAAAAGGGGGTTGCAAGGAAACAAGTGAGGCAGCACTACATGGGTAAAATAGCAGATCGGCTCAAATCAGCTAGGGACACTTTGCAGCAGGGTAATCAAGACAAAACAGAAAGCTGCGGATAAACCCCACTATGAAGCAAATAGCTGTGAGGTGAGTAGGGAATGAATAAATAACCATACCCTGTCCACACCACCCTGTCCTGCTACTTGTCTGGGGTAAGGTTCTTAAACATAAAAAAGATACAATGTCAAATGAAAAAGTTTATGTTAGTAGAAATTGAGGTAAATGGCCAACCTGTCAATTGTCATCTTACAGTTATCAGTTTTAGTACACCATTATTGATTCTGGGATTATCATACAGCAGAATAACTTTGATAAAGTATTCACACAGGGATGGAGGCTAAAGCATGTGTGGAAAGAAGAACAGACTGTCATCAAAGAACCATAAAGAAGGAACTGCTTAAGAAAATGAAGCAATTGGCTCATATTAGACAAAAAAAAACTCTCAAGCTTGCAGCAGTATCCATATCTAAGACAAAGTACCGGGGAGTGGATGTTAATTACCATCGAATTGGAGAACTCTGCAATAACTGAATACTGATCATAAATAAAAAAGAAATTCCTGTACAGTATATACTCTATTCTGTCACTTTTCATTAATAGTTATTTCTAATTGAGGAGGAAATCTGGTAAGACATAGGAAAAGATAAAGATATGAATACCATTCTTATTTTGGTAGAAAATTGGTCACAGCTCAATTACTGAATATAAGCAAAGGAACAGAGGCACAGCATGGGGATTGATCCTGAATTCTGGCATTGGGTGGCCTGCCTGCCATCTAAAGAACACCCCCCCCCCAACTACCTGCTTGGGAGAACCTTGGATCCTGGCATCAGGTGACCTGCCTACCCTTTGATGCTACACATTCTCCCTGCACACCTGCTGGCGGAAATATGAAATGACAAATAACTGGGAGCCAAGCAGGCACCAGCCTCTTCATGATTCCGTTGCCACTTGGAGATGTAGGCCAGCTGGTGGCCCCAAGCATGCAATTTGGTAGTCCATCACATCCTCAAGGCTCCATATGGGGGCCCTAAATAATGGAGAGACAAGCACGCAGGCACAGCCTCCCCCCAAAGGATCTGTCCTGATGACCAACCTTCCATTTGTGACAGAAAGCAAAGCAGAAATAAAGAACACAGTAAGTGCTTATCTCCTAACGAAGGCAAGGCTGGAGTTGTGTGTGGGCCCACTTTAAATAGCTCCATGGCTTGTGGCCTCATCCCTTGTGTGTTTGGCCCCAGCCTGATGTGGCAGTCTAAAATGCCAGTCCATCCCACCCTGGCCAGCCTGAGGGCACCATGTGGTCAGCAGCCTGTCATGATTTCTTCTCCTGCCTCCTGGGTGAGTCATAGCTGTGTTTTAAAAAGCAAGTGACACAATTCTCATTTGAGGACAAATTCACTGTAAATAGCAATGAATTGCCATGGAGAGTTCCAACAACTGCTTACTAAATAGTGACAAACTGCTTGGGATGTTATAACTAAAATTTCAGTCTGACCTTTCAATACTGCTTATACTCCAGAATACATATTCCATGCCAATTCATTTTGTAGGCAGGGAAACCAAAAACCCTGTATTAAAGGCCAACTAAAATAGTATTACTATGTATGACTCAAGAGGTCATGTATTACTTAAGTACGAATAGGCTTATAGTTGTTTTTAGTAGGATAAGTTTTTATGAAGATGCAGTTTTATACATTTTATAAGTATCATTTTATATGGTTACTAGCGTACCCGGCCACGCGTTGCTGTGGCTCAGTCTGGAAAAGAAAGAAAAGAAAAAGTGAATGGTTATAACATGTGTCATTGCACAATGCTTGCAAGGGAAGGGAGGGGCAAGGGGCCCCTCTCTCCCATTCCCTTGCATGGCACCCTGCTCCCTCCCTCCCTTATGTTCCCCTTCCTCTGCTAGGGTGGGTGGCCCATGTCCACAGTCCCTTTCACTCCCTTCCCTTGCAGGTGAAGTGTGTTGCTGTTGATGTCCACCAGACGACGCTGTTGTGGAACAAAACCATGGTTCCAACTGTCACAGGTGTGGCATGTACACAATACCTCTCACAGTTAGGTTGAAACACACCCCTAAGAGATGTGTGTATGAAAGGGTATCCGTTTCTACTTGACTTTTGGTTCCTATGTGGGGGAGGAAGAAATGGGCAGAACATAGCTTGTTATCATGGTTTACCTGGGACAGGTGTGGTACACGAACTAGGTAAGCAGCTTAAAACACGCTGGAGGCATGAGCTATGTTGTGTTCAAATTTCAAAGCGTTTGGTCCAGCTAACCCCCAATCCCTCCCTCCCCTTCCCCTTCCTCTGCTAGGGTGGGTGGGTCATGTCCAGATGGTGGGCCCTGTCCCTTTCACTCCAGGTGGCAGAGGTTTTCAAAGGCAGCATGGTTGTTTCCCTTTTATCAGAGGGTGTTGCTTTGACGGCCAGCAGATGGCGCTGTTGTGGTACAGAACTGTGGTTCCAACTGTCACAGGTGTGGCATGTACAGAATAACTGGCACAGCTGTGACATGTACACAACAGGAGGTGTGGAAACAGTATGAAAACCTGGCCGCACACGAATGCGATGTTGTGTGAAAATTTCAAAGCAATCAATCCAGGCATTTCGACATTAGAGCATCAGTAACAAATACACGGTTAGCTTTTTATATAGAGATAGATAGATAGATAGATAGATAGATAGATAGATAGATAGATAGAGAGAGAGAGAGAGAGAGAGAGAGAGAGAGAGAGAGAGATGTAAGAACCTTTCCTTTAACATAATGTTAGTATCTTCTATATGGTCAAAGACTTCTTTAGACCCTGGCCCAGTTCTGCAGATGGCCCAAGCTAGTGATAAGGGAAACTTAATAAATCAGGACAAAGGAATTTCTAGTGTCAGACAAAGCTCTTTATCAAAAGAGCTAAAGGGATTGGAATTATCATTGCTAGCTAACTCAGGAAGAGAAATGTGTCAATAACAGATAGAGATACGGAAGTTGCCAGTCTGCTAGTGATTATACTAACAAAGGGCCTGCATTTGCAAGTCTTGTTTTCAGAACTAAGTGTAAGAGAAATAATTGGCGCATCCCCTCTGCCTATAAGCAACAATCAGAGGCCCATTCATACTCCCATAGATGTCAGAATGCTTGGCTGGCTAGATAGGAGGAAAACCGGAAAACATTCTTTGTTATTACAAATGGCCATAAACTAGGAACATTAAAACCCAAAAGGAGATAAAGGGAACCCAAGATATGGGAGGTGTGAAGTTTCAGAGGTGCCATCCAGTCTCCTAGGAATTCCATGATGGTATTGATTGACACATATATCTCTTTGTCATGTTAAACTTTTACTTTGATGTACTTACGACGCAACCCCTGAAATTCTTATAAATGGCCCTGGTTTTTAATTGCTCGGGGGTCCTCTCCCAACTGCTGAATGAACCTCTGTCGGTTTCAATAAAATTATTTTATTATAATTTTATTAGTTTGTGGCTTAATTGCTGTTGCAGCTCAGTTTGCGGTAACAATTTCATATACAGCATGAATTCACTGCTCATATCTAGATTTCCAGAATCGAATGTGAAACATGAACATTAGCATAATATTGCTAAACCAGTTAATAAGTACATAATAATAAGTATTTAATAAAAGTAGCAGGAAATGCATATCCTGACCCTGGCTCATGATCTATAATTAGATCTAAATTCAGTTTCTCCAGGAAAAATTAATAATATTAATTTTGAGGTTTTGTGATCAATTCCAAACAGATTGCAGGCTTGGCAAAAACAAAGTATCAGTGAAGAATACACTCATTTGAGACAACACTTTTAGTTCAGCTTCAGCCCTGTTCAGTACCACACAATCAGAAAGTTCACAGTAATAGGAGCCACGTCCCATGTCCCAAATTTCTTGAAAAAAAGAATAGTAACATTTGAAGTAAGATAAAACATACTTCAGTAAAAGGAAACATGAAATGAATACATTTGCAACTTGTGTAAAAATTACTTGTAAGCTCTTAAGTAATTAAAAACTTTACCATTGTTTCCTAACTTCAGAATTTATCTTTTCCAATCCCCCAAATTTGCCTCAGTGCACTTAGAACAAAGTTCTTTGGGATTATTCACCTTGACAGACACACTTAAACGTCTTCTTCCTTGAGATAAAAAAGATAAAAGACATGCTTGGGGCAGAGAAAGACTTTTCTGTTTCTGTCTGTTAAGCATGCTCATTTGGATCAGTGGGTTTCAAAGGCTCTTCTGGAATATTCAGTTACAGCCCTAGATGGTGGCCGTTCTATTAAAAAACAGAAGATAAAAATATATGGTATCATGCCTAAGTACCCCATGGAAGTTCTTATGTACCTTTTGTGGCTCAGTTCTGGGCAGAGTTATCACCTTCTAAATCTACTGATTTCAACGAAAGGTATAACACAACTTAGGATAGCACTATAAAGTTACTATTTCCCCCCTAGAGTTACCCAAAGTAGTGGGAGTCTCTCCCTTTTAGAGGTGGGAATTAGCAAGAGCAGACTGTTGGCTTAGCAAAAGGTTGGCCAAGCTCAAGATCTTGGTTGCCTATGGTTTACAAAAGTCAACTTTGCAAGGAATTCCACAGGAAAGTGAATAAAGTTTAACAATGTTATTTAGGGATAATAGGGGTACACAAGTACACAATAATCAAAACAGCGGAATACACACACAGTCCTAGGATATAAGCAGTTGTTAGGGGATTGGTCTGGAATAGATGGAATTGGGGAAGTAAGGGTTGTAGTCACCTGATCTTGAAATGGAATGGTTCGATGAGCACAGCTGAGCAAGCCACACTTAGATCTGGTAGAAGAGCAACACATTGTGGAACAATATTACAGGCAAAGAGGTGTCCAGAGATATTGAACAAGTACTACTGGGTGAGGGGGGTTCTTATAAAAAAAGGGACCCTTAATTTCCCAGGACAAAGAAAAGTCCTGCCTTTCTGTGGCTTACATCAACCTTAATGGTTGGGTCACTAATCTAATGGGTTGAGGCATTATCTTGATGTTCCAAGCTTGAATGTGCCTGGAAAGGAGAAGGTAGCTGATTAAATTATAGTTATAGAACAATGGCAAAGCAAATGAAGTGGTCATTAGAGAGGCATTAGTCAGAGGAAGACATTTTTGGTTAATACAGCACTGGGCAGGCAAGCAAGCCCGTTAATACTGGGCAGGCAAGCAAGCCCGTTAACAAATCCATTGTATTCACAGAAGTTTATTGTCCAGGGCTGGAGATGGGAATGTTCTCCAGGGCAGGGATAATTTGTTTAATCCCTTCAGGAAGGGTGTCAGAAAAGCATTATGCAAAGTTGATTGGAGACAGCGAGTCTGGACTAATTTTTACTTACTGTGTGTCCTTGTGGGTACACAGAACCAATGTAAAGTATGGGATGCCTGTTTTGGCGCTGCATTGCTAGGCATCCCAAGTATTGGCAAAATGGATAGCAGTATTACTGTCTAAAAACAGAGCTCTCCCACTATGGGTTGGGTTGGTTTGGCAAAACTAGAATATTCTGTTGCAGTATTTGAATGCAGCAACAATATTTGAAGAGAAGGCATTCTAATTTTCTGTTCTACGCCCGAAAGTGATGGAAGACCATGCACTGCACACATTATGGATAAATCACTGGAGTATCCCTGATAAAGGTCAAGGAATCAGGCAATCATGTATCATATCAGTATCATAAAATCACAGGAGTTTAGCACATACCATATTCAAACCTTGGTGGAAGGTGTTGAACATGTGATGAAACGAAGAATTATAAAGTCAGACAAAATGTATTTAAGCAGCTACTGCTATTATTCATCTATTTGTAGACCACATTTGTTTCAATTTACAAAGCTTGAAAAACCACCTTCTTTCCATAGTGCATGATTTTAGCTGCCCTGTCAGAAATATTGGGGCTCTTAACCTATAATTTTAGTAGTTAATCTCATGGTCTGTGTAAAGTAGGGGGTCCGAATCACTGAAAGTACATTACCATCTGTATAATGATAAAATGGAAAAGAACTACCTTGTTTGTGTGCACTTGGTAATTTTAAAAACAATGAGTTCTATTACTGCAAAGAAAGTGTTTAATTCTACAGGTCCAAAAATTATTTGTAAACTTGTGTCTTAAGCAAAGATTCTTTCAGATGCTTCCAGATGGTACAGCATAACTGCCTATGTTTCTCATGAGTGCTTTAAACAAATGATTTATCCAGTGCTTTAAACAAATGATTTATCCAGCAAATTTCTTTTCAAGCATTAAGCATTTCTTACCTAAAATCCAGACTGTGATGCTGTTTGTATTCCAGAACATGGAGTTTCTCATCTCATAAGACAAAAGAATATTAGACATCACAGTTAATAGTTTCCAGCGCAGCAGTGGCTCTTGGGAAATTGCCTCATACTAAAGTTGTTTCTTTGTTGTTTCTGTAGGGATGAGCCCCGCAAACCCAGCAGAGCCTCAGAAAGAGCGCAGGAATGCCTGTGCCATCTGTGTCCTTCTGGGCGCACACGCTCACCTGTCCCCTAGGCCCCCGTGAGTCACAGGTCATGAACTACCTGACTCATGGTCACAAGATGTCCCAGACAAAGGGGCACTTGCCCCCAGGTATGGATTAGACCCAGACATGAACGTTTCCTTCTGCACGTAGGCCACCCCATGATGTCATGTACTATACAGTATTCTCCCGCTCTCCCGCCTCCCGATACACCCCCATTGAAACCCTAATATAAGGTGCCAGGGACCAGACCACGGCAGAGTTGCCAGATCCACGGATCACACGCTTCCTGCCGCTGGCTCTCTCCACCGGATGATATCTCCGCGTCTCGCCTCTTCCTTGCGACCCTTGCGGGCCGACTTCAGTTTCACTTGTTTCTTTGGGAAGGAAGGAAGGAAGGAAGGAAGGAAGGAAGGAAGGAAGGAAGGAAGGAAGGAAGGAAGGAAGGAAGGAAGGAAGGAAGGAAGGAAGGAAGGAAGGAAGGAAGGAAGGAAGGAAGGAAGGAAGGAAAAACTGTCAGTTAACAAATCTGCCTTTAAATATTTAATACAGTAATTATTCTATTAGGCTATTCTATATACACGAAGCCACTTTCTGAGATGCAGAACAGTTTTTTTCAGGGTGGTGCCTAGCAGGATGTCTAGCAAAATAAATAGAAAATACAGAGGTCAAAAATAAAACTTTTTAATATTAGTGTAAATGAACATATCAGTTCACACAATCTTTACTTCCAAAAAAGATGTACCCAAGATTCTTGGGATTTTCTGCATTTTCTGTATATGAAGTTTATAAAGTATCAGTCTTTTGATGCATCTAGCTCAGTATTGTCTACTTTTTCTAGCGGTGACTCTTAAGGGTCTTTGGTCAAAAGAAATCTTCCCTAGTGTTTGCTGAGATCCTTTAACTCAAAATACCAGAGACTGAATTTTGAAATCTTCTGTATGTGCTATACTGATTGGCCACATGTTCACTACTATTGAGCTGCATTTTTTCCATCTTATCAAATTTGTTGGAAGACTGATACTTATGTTACTAAAAGACATAGTAGACAAGTTGGGGATGAGCTGTGGCTTTGCAAATAGAAGATCTCAGGTTCAATATCCAACATCTCTTATCAAAAAAGGGTCAAGCAATAGATGATATCAAAGGCCTGAGATCCTAGAGAGCTGCTGCCAGAATAAACAATACTAAATTAAAATAAACAATACTAAATTAGACTTCAGTTATATTCCAACTACTTAGGATTGATCTTTTATAATATTTTGCATCCAGAATAGGTTACATGGATTTATAGGAAATACTATGCTTGTGTGCAGAAAAACAGGTTTTGAACCAAAAAGGCTGAGCTAGCCTAAATTAACAAAATAATGGTATTTTTAATTGTAAGCATAAAGTCATAAAAACAAAAGTCTCAGAGGTGTTAAAACTACCATACACACGTACACACCATACAGTTTTGGTAACACATAAAACCTCTGACATTTGATTTCTTTCTTTCGTTTCTCGCTCCTCTTATGTGGGCCCCACATGCCCAAAAGTCTGATTCATGATACTGTCTCTAGCTTTCCTGCCAGCTTACCTCATACCCCTTATGTTGGTCCTTTGAGTATTTATATTGTGTGTGTGTGTTTGTGTTTGTGTGTGTTCCAGATTCAGGTGCACACTCCCACTTGCATGTGGTTTCTTTCCTAGTCTCATAGAAAGACTAGTTGTTTTCCTCTTCAGCCCTGCTTTCCCTGGATGTCCCTTCAAGACTAGTAACTACTATCCTTCCTTGAATCCTGATCCAACTTCCTCCATTTTCTCTAAGTCAGCTTTTGTATGTTTCATGTGTATATGTTACTGCTTGAAATATGTTTCTTGTTCTACTGTTTTTAATTAATTAATAGAATTAATTAATTAATTAATTAATAGTAGTACAACGTCCTGCTCATTTGCGAGTTTTCACCCAGAACGATCTGGTATGCATAGATTATCAATTCCAGTTACCCTCTGTTACTTTCTATCTCCTGTTAATTGCCCCAGTCAAAGTGGAGATGCCTGCTTGGTTTACTAAAGACAGCTCTCAGCATATTCTTGAGTGAATACAGCATCCTACAAATTGATTTTTCCCTACACAATAAAAGGGCATATACAATGAACAGTGAGTGTCTGACGCATCAAACTTGTATTCAATTTGAAAAAAAAACCTTAAATGAACATTTTGGTTGCTAAACATCATCTCTTGCAGAAGGCTAAGAGATGCTATAGAACAGTGTTAAATAACTACTGGTAAGGTTCAAATCATGTCTTTTCATTTAGAGTAATTAACTTTATACCCAATTCACAGTCCATTATGCTCTGCAAGCTGAAGGAATCATCTAACATGTCCTATATTTTTCATCATCTATTCCTGGTGTCCAACTTAATCCCTTTCCTCTGTAATGGGGCATCATATATTGTGAATAAATAACACACACACACACACACACACACACACACACACACACACACACACACCCCAAAGGGAATTACCATGGTAAAAAAGCCAGAAAATTTGGAAGAGAAAATGTGTGTAATGTTCTCCTTGGTTTCTTGCAAATTTTATATTTCTATCAGTATTGCACAAAGATAATAGTAAGAAAATCTGGTTATAATGTGACTGGATACTACTCTATATTATATAATCACCATCAAAAGAACATCCACCTCCTTTACAAAGAGCTGTGTGCATAAGGACATCTCTGCAGGAAATGAATTATGTCTTTCATAAATATCAAATGGACTATATGCTATTTCAATTGCTTGCCTATTCTCCAGCAGTACAGGTCTTAGATAGTGGGGAAGAATCTCCTTCTGACTGTAGGAAATATCAAAATCTCTAGAGGGTCTTTATGGGAGAGGATTCTCTCCTGGCTCCTGCCCAATCTGCACAGGTGCCAATTGCCGTTTCTTTGCTCCTATGGAATGCTCACAAGCGTTGAAGCCTTTTGTCTCTTCCTGTATTAATTAGAATGGCTTGCGCCTGTGCCTACCTCTCAGAGTTGTGGTGAATCATCTTCCTCTGAGCCAATCTCTCACCAAAATAACCAAGGTTTTCTGATGCCTGCCTCAGTTGAAGTGCTGAGGGAAATGAGACAGCTACAGGGACTCTCATAGGAATGCCAGTCTCCAGGTAACTTACAGAATTACAATGGGTCTCCAGAATACAGATATTGAGAGCCCTAGAGAAAAGGGATGTTTTGGAAGCTGCAAGTCCCACAATACCAAAATCACCTTAACTTCTATAAAACTGTCTGATTTGATTGTGGATAGGAACAGTTTTAGGGAGAATTTTGAAAGATCCCAAGGAAACATTGTTCCTGTATGGTAAGTAAATGTTCCAAAGAAGCAGAGTTTGCAGATTCTTTGCAAGTGGAGAAGATGAGACTGCATAGTGTTTGCTGGCAGAGCATAAATAATTATTAAGGACAGAACAAAAAGCATTTCAAAGACTTCAAGGCAAATTCAGGGTGAGTCAAGGATGAGATTTCCTTCCTTTGACTGAGTTAGGGGAGGGACTTCCAGAAAAATATCTCCCGGAGATAGGGCGGTATAGAAGACCAATTGATAGATAGATAGATAGATAGATAGATAGATAGATAGATAGATAGATAGATAGATAGATAGATAGATAGATAGATAGATAGATAGATAGATAGATAGATAGATAGATAGATAGATAGATAAAGAGCACATTGCTTCCAGGCAGGGTGTACAAAAGGGCTTGGCTGGGTGGAGTCTTCCCTCTGAAATCAGTCCAACAGCAAGGGACACATCTACTAAAAATAGTCTAATCTAGAGAAATACATAGGAAGACAGTGATCCAGTTTATTCTGTGGATAAAACAGAAGAACATTGCTGAGGAAGTGGAATAAGTTAGGTTCACCACGAAACAGAAGTTCACCAGGAACCTGCCCTATATTCCCATTGCAACAAGAATTTCCTGAATAGCATCCCAAGGTTTGTGGACTTTCAGGATATTCTATATTATTGGAAGATATTGCATGAGACGGTTTGGCTAAAACTAATCCTATTCAGGAGTTTGCTTACTTTCATTTGCTTACTTCGTATTTGTTGGGGGTTGCACTTCTATGACATGATACAATCTCATGTGTTTCAACATATGTGTAGCCCCTGTGTAATGATGTTATAGGGATTTTGTTGTGTGGACAAATACTTAATTAGCAGAGTTAATGCAATAATGAGGCAGAGACCAGTTGCTTTACTGAAATAAAGTTTACTTACTACAGGGAAGGGAAACTTGGAAGAAAAACAATAAACATCTTTCTCACTAGCTAGCACCAACAGCCAGCTTGCTGCTTAGACTATTACATGACTACTAAGCTATGGATAGAGTGAACTGAACTGATAGAGTGAACTGAACTGACTGAGCACGTGCACAGTGCAACACAAAGAAAATATATCTAAAGCCTACGTGCAGACCTGCATGTAGCCCACCCAACCAATAGGTATCAATTACCTGGTCACTGACTTCTGACCTCACTAACTAATTAGCATGCAACAATTAACTCCTTCATTACTGGATTGTGTTACTGGCACTTGCCAAATCCCATCAGATTTTCCCTATTATTGTGTGTGTGAGTCACACTACGTGTTCTTCTTTGAGTTTTGTATTTATGCCTCTGAAGATGACAGCTATGGTTGCGAATGACACGTTAAGAGCAAAAGTTACCAGACCATGGCCAAACAATCTAGAACAGCCAGTAAAACATACTTTTTTGCCTCTCTTCTGGAAAGAGAGGGGTACTTGTTTACTATGCTGGATTAATTTATTTTTCGACAAGACAGGGAAAACTACATCACATGCAGGTAAATTAATTGGTTGTAAATAAGGCAAGTCCCTGCTTGTGATGAGAAATGAAATCTTAGCTCAGAGATACAACCAAGAAAGGACTACAAAATGTGTATTTGTTTCATTGAAGCATACAAACGGTTGAAAGCAGTTACCTGTTTATTTTCCAAATTGGGACCAACTTAGATGAGTTCATATATTGGAATCCTGTTTTCACATTGCATTCATCAAGACTCCTGTATCGATTCCAGTCTAAATATTGCTTTTCCTATTATATGGGTTATTATATACTGACTGTGAATATGTTCTAATACAGAAACAGTGATATCCTCTGGCTGGTAAAATTTAGTCCTTTGCAGTCAGTATCAATTGCAATCTCACTATGAAGTCAAATATTTGCATACCAGCAGTAAATCCCATTTTAAAATGAAATAAAATTGGCTATAGACAAGGGGAGAGGGAGGGTGGATGGGGGACCTGCTCCAGGAGAATGGCACCACACCAGCTTCCACCCCACCCCAGCTACTCCTCACCCTTGCTAGGTAGGTCCTGCTTTTTGTTTTGGGTGGTGGGAGGTTAGTGGAGCAATGGGAAGGAGGTGATGGGCCTGGTCGGGGCTTCCTGCCCTTCTTGCTGTTTGGGGTAGGGGAGGGTGCACTGGGGAGCCTTGGGGCAAAGAGAGGGTGCAATGGGGAGACTAGGGGTGGGGAGGGTGAAATATGGAGTCTTGGGGAGAGATAGACACACAGGCACATATAGACTACACAGATACTCAGATTGAGCACTTGCTATTAGATAGAGTTTGCTGTTCCTTTATTTAATGTAACTTTATTTTGCTAGCCAGGAATGTTCCACAAAGCAACACACTCACACCTCTACTATATTATTTACTCTGCTAATTCATTGTCAATACAACACATATGCACTGTCAGCTATTTCCTCCAAAGTCTCAGGTCACCTAGGGCACTGAAAAGTCTTGGGCTGGTCGTATAAGTGAAGATTACTCACAAGTAAAGACAATTAGTCTTGCATAGCTTGTTTCTGATTTTTTTATTTTATACAATATACCCAAGTGGACTGCATTCTAAAATAGAAAACTGGCACAATGGACAGGATTTCTTAATGCTTTACTCTCTCTAGAGATTCTTCTCACTAAAAATCTCCATCCCTGAAGCTGTATTTCTCCTCAATGGGGTAAAAGATACGAGTGCCTATATCTTTTCTCCTCCATGACAAAAAGCAGTTTTGGGAGGGTGATTTTTAGTTGCCAGGCCACTAGAGGAAAAGTTAAGAATTCCTTACTGCCTACACTTAACTTTCACTTTCAATTGGAACCTCCAAGCCCACTTTTTCTAAAATAAAAATTAAAAATTTGATAAAATAAAATTATGCAATTGAGTGTCACATATAGTTTTGCCCTTACTCTCTATACTACATTTTGCTGCATTGGGGTGAGCCAATGAGCCAACTCACTGGGGTGGTTGAATGGGTGAATAAACATATTTATTAAAAAGAACATAAAAGGCAGAAACTGTTCAGGATGAATGTGGTGTATTTTTTTTTTTACTTCAAGGCAGTTCAATCCACTGCTCAGCTAGGTCTGACTCTGGCTTTAATGTGATTTAGTCCCATTGGCTTAAATTGGCACTTCAGCTTTAACCGACTTTGTGGATCAGACTGACAGCCATTTAACGTAGTTCAAAGGGCTCCATATTTAGGTTTGCTGCAGAGCACCAGTGAACCGAAAGATTGACAGATGAATCTACTCTTTTTTCCTTTATTGTTTTATTGCCTGCCACACTAGTCATTGGCACCTAATTTTAAAAAAGTAAGTATACCACGAGTTTTAGTAAAACCATAATTTAATGTCAAGATGTTAACCTTTTCCTGTATTACTATTTCTCTTTTTAGTTTTGTGTGCAGAGTCCTTTGCTGTTCCAGCTAAAACCCCTTATGTTTTGACTGCAGTTGCCCAGAATAAAATTGACATTTCCTATAAAGATTACATTCATTTTACCTTTTTTTGAAAAGCTTCTTGAACTTTAGAAATGCCCTCAGCTTTCTGTACTAGATGATTGGCTTCACTATTTCTATAACTTTCATTTCTGCGTTTCAAGGCTACAATTAAAATTTCTGCTGCTAAGGAACAAATGGGTAACAGATATGTGATGTGGAGCCACTGTACTGTAATTTCCAATTGTGCAAAAATCTCAGTTATTTTCATTTAGAAGATGAAATTGGGAAATGTAGACGCTTTAACATTATTGAAAGAGGAGGAAAACCTTTTGTTTCTTAAATCTTTCTCATGCCCCTGGGTAAAGAGGAAGACTATCAAAGCTAAATGGAAGACTGACACCTAGAGTGAGAAATTCAGATTTCATTCTGTCTTTTTTTTTCAACCTGAGCACAATCAAAATAAATAACTGAAGGCTAAACTGTGTTTCATTATTTCATAGAAAGACCAAAGTTGTGGCATTCATGAAGAAGGAACTGGAATAATTGTGCAAGTTTGATTTTAAAGCTTGACGTCTACAGAGCTGCAACCTCCCTTTTCCATCTTCTCAATCAGTTTCATTTTTCTTTTATGGGTTTTTTTTTCATTTTCATTGAACACAAAGAAAAGAGAGCAGGGGGAATGAGAGACTGTTGCTTTTCCAACGGGGAAAATATTTTTTGACATGCCTGCTTGTTGGCCTCAGAGAAGCTTGTGAGGTTGGAGGACATGCTGGGGCAGGGGGATACTGAACTGGGTTAAACTTCACTTTACAAAATCTGATGTACATATCAAACTGAGCCAGTAGAATTCTGAGAAGACAGAATGGGCTGTACCACATTGGACAGCAGGAGATGACTTCCTTATATAATAGCGTTGTGTTCTGTTTAAATGTGTTTTCTTTGAATATGTTCTTCATGTTAAGCAATACTACTATATAAGAAAGTCATCATACAGCCATTGTATTGAGCCTACTTGTAGCAGATTCTTTGAGTGCCTAGCCTTGTATTGACTGGGAATCTTGTAGCCATTTTAACATGTAAGCATGATTTTTGTGATACTACATGTGATATCTATTTACTGGAATTTGATATATGTTATTTTATTTAATGTAAAAATGATACTTCTGTATTTATATTATAGTTTTTAAAATAACTGTATTTTTAGGACAGTATTTCACATTGTTATATTTATACAACTTATTTTGCAGTGGCTTGTAAAATCCAAGAACTCATTTTGTCTGCTTTCCATTTTTGTCTTGGACCACTGCATGTTATTTTCTATCCCTCCATTTTTGTAGTTCATAAGGAACTGGGAAGGGTTGTCTCAAATCAAGGATGACATGGCCAGGTGCCATATTCCCTGCATCATCACAGTCATGCCAATCCAGACATTTGAACTGGAATTGCCTAAAAAGCTACATGGTATACACCAGTGAGGGCGAACCCTTTTTGTGACCGAGTGCCCAAATTGCAACCCAAAACGCACTTATTTATTGCAAAGTGCCAACACAGCAATTTAACCTGAATACTGAGGTTTTAGTTTAGAAAAAAATAGTTGGCTCCGAGGCGTGCATTGCTCAGGAGTAAGCTTGAAGAAGCAATTGTGCGACACTTTGAATGGGTGAATCACAAACCTAGGAGGGTTTACTCAGAAGCAAGCCCCATTGCCAGCAACCAAGCTTACTCCCAGATAAAGGATCACACTTTAGTTCTTCCCATGAAAATCAGTGGGGTTTTACAGCGCTTAACAGGGTTATCTTCACTGCTTCCCCAAAACTGCAGGGAGAGAAGGTAAATCTGGGAAAGATGGAGGTGCTGAAAAGCAGCACCTCCAACCCAGCGCCGTGCAGTGCTGTTTCCCCAATGTCTCACTCATCGAGCAAGGCAGGGAAACAGCATCCCCCAGGAAAAAGCACGGCACTGCTTCATTTTGGAGGCAGCAGCCATTCAAACAGCGCCCCAGGTATGGTGTTTTTACCATCCCTGGGGTGTTGTTTTTGGTCCATGTGGATTCCGCCAAGGAGTCACAAACACTAATCAGAATAATTATATTTGGGGCAAAACTGGCCAACTATTCTGGTTGAATGACAAGCTTGTCAGTCACTTATCTACAGGATACCAAGTATCAGAATTAATATTAGATTGGAAGGTTGTTCACTGTTCCTGAAAAACAGAAAGAATTCTGGTTACTACATTATGAATCTGCATTGTTTGGATTAGATCTTGATTAGTAAATTGTTTAATATACTATCCTAGTGAGAAATGGTAAAATAAGTGCCCACCTAACTAAGCATGATTATAACTTTATAACTTCATGATTTTTCATCCTGTGTAGCAATTGCTCTTGTAGAACGATGGCCGATTCCCCACGGTCAATTAATTGTGTGATATTCATGCGAAATATCAAGGATTCAGGAAGAACTCCCCACTGCCTGATTGACGAACAAGGATTCATCCCTGTTCTGGCATTCATTCTTCCCCATATCCTGCGACTTTGCCAAACCTGTTTGAAAGTACTACTTTTTCAAAAAACACATCTTTGATCCAGTTTGGAGGGGAGGATCAGGGGTCTAATCCTGGTTCAAATTTCCCACTGTGGAGCGTGACACAAATGCCTTACAAACAATCAGTGCTGTTCTTGAGAGACCATGAGAGCATGAGAATCAACCAGAAACTTGGGTGGGGGAATCCAAGATAGGCCTAGATGTCTTCACTGCAAACATGCTGTGGTGGGGAGGTTGAAACCTTGATGAGAAGGTGTAATTTATTTTCAACCTTGGTTTGATCTAGATTGAACTTCCCGGTGGGGATTCGGCCGATTGAAAGATTACAAATTTTATCTAGATCTAAAGAAGGGGTCAAAATCACTACTAAAAACTTAAGTAGAAACTCTGCATTGTTGACTGATCATGATCAAGGTGAGCATCTCTTCCAAAGAAAGTTCAAAATGCTGAAAATTTTACAGGCAAAATCATACGCATATATAGGCAAATTGACATTAGGATCTTGCAGAACGTTTACACTAATCATACAATGCCAACTTAACACAGCACCAAATTGTAACCAATAGAAAAGCAATCTGTACTTTCTTCTGAACATATTTTTAAAGAATACTACTACTTTATCTATCTCACTCTATTAGTGTAAGAATCACTGACTGCTATATTTCAGAAAACAGGACAAGTGTTAATTGTCCTATGAGGTGAAGACTTCTGGAGACTCCAACTGAAAGCACAGATAACAGTGCTGGATCAGCGCTATGTCAAACATTTCCCTCAGTTCATTACTTGGTCTTCACTAACTTTGTTACCCTATGGCTCATTCACATTTCACCTTTTTCCTTTAAGGAAAGTCTGTGGCTTGCTGCCAAAACATCGACATGGCTATTAATACATAGTCTGAAACATTAAAAAGTGTGTGTGTGTGGAAAGGAAGAGGGCTGTTTGTTTGTGAAGGAAAGATAGGAATAAGTTAAAGCGGATCCTAGAAACTCCAAGGGTCAGATGCTGAATATTTGAATTGATTAATGAAAAACCCAAACTGTGACATTTGCTACAGTAAAATAAATATGTTTAATTATTGACTATCCAGAACTTTAGCAAATCTGTTATATGATACTTTAAATATTTGTACCTTATATTTACTTATCTTCATGAATGCTGCCTGGACATAGAAGTTATTGAGCTATATCAACATACTATAAATAACATAATTAAAAACTACAAAAATGTTTGAGACCATATTTAGAATTTTTCATTCCTGAAGTCCATGGGGTGGGTATGTGAGGAAGTATATGCATGCGCTCAGACAGACTCCATTATACTGAACAGGGACTGAGATGATAATAAGTTGCACAATTGTTTGTTGTTTAGAAATTATAAGTTGTTTGGAAATAATAAGTTGTTTGGAAATTATAAATATTTAGCATCCTAACTGTGTATGGTATAGCTGGGTCTGCAGAAATGATTTTGTTTTTGACCTGAAAATAAGATAATGGTCAGTTGTTTTTTATGGCTATAGATTTCTTTTCTGTTAACAGAAAGCTATTTACATCTGTTAACTTGATCTGACTTTCATAAGAATCATCCATATCTTTCTCAAAGCAAAGAATATGGTGTTTGTATTCAGCAAAAAAAGGCCAGATTGATATTACAGACATGACTTAGAGCTGGTGAACTTATTAAGTTCATGGCCAATTGCTGAAGCACAAAGACTAATGCATACCCTTGAGTAAGCAAAGTATTTCACTTCCTTGTTCTGCAACCGCTGAGCTAAAGAGAGGGAAAGCCCTCAACAGGCTCTCTTTGAAAGAGGGATGACATAAATACAGTCCTGTACAATATTTCCTTCAGTGAGGGTGCCTTCCGCTGTTGCTTGCTTGTAAGCGGAACAGCTGGGTATAAATTTGAGAAGTGCACTAGCATCATTGGCCATTTATGCATGGACTACTTCCCCTGCAGCTGTTTGATTTGCAGTGGGGTTTTTATTTGCACAGGGATTCTCCTCCTGTGAAGTGTGCCTAGCTGAGCTGATCCACCATTTTGCTTGCCTGCTGCTTCCTTTGTTGTTTCCATGCAATCTCCATTTGGAAAGGGGGAGTTGCAGCCTTTAGTTTTGTCAGTTTCACAGGGTCTCTCCCTTCAGTGATAGACCTTCAGTGTGAAAATAAAATAAAATATAGCCTCTCCAATTTTGACTGTGCAGAGTGCTGTGTTCATGTGCATAGAGGTTCCCTTTAACCACCATGACTATTACCATTGATAGAGATAGCCCCAAAAAACCTGTCTAATCACCTTTTAAAATCATTTATGCTCATCACCTTCATTATGGACAATGGCACTGAATTCCATTGACTGGATATGCACTTTTGATTATAATTGTACTTCTCAATTTATCTAATTCTTCCATGACTCTCACCTATAAAGTTCTTATTTTGCTTTTGTATTAGTGTTAGTAGGACACAAATCCTGTCATTGATGTTAAAATGCCATCACAAGAAATTTAGTACATTTTTCCTGGAGTAGCTGTTCTGTTCCCCAAGCAAACTAAATTCAAGTGCCTTGCACTTGGCCAGAACCGAGTGTAAGACCCACAGACAAATAAGTAGCAATTCAAAATGGATTAATGATATTGAAAGTTTAGGACTTTGACTCCTCCCATGAAGTTTATCTAAATAAAGAATACTTACAATGCTGGAAACATTTGGAGATGGTTTGAAGAACTTGCAGACACCAACTCTTTCCTTAACTGCTTCTAAGGAAGTCTGTGCCGCTTGCTTCTTCTTCTGAGTTCTCCCAATGTCCTCTAACTGGACTCTGTTTCCTTGCAATTTTGTTGGAACTGGATTACTTAAAGCATCATGGATCTTTTACATGTTAAACGTCTGAGATACTGCTGTCTCCAGCCATCTCCAGACACCTGAACTAAAGACAAACTGTAAAGCAGGAACTGCTAACTAATAAGAATGCTATAATGCTTTGCCTCTAGAGGGCTTCTTAAAGGGGCAGGGTCTAACTAAGGTTCCCTCCCATAGAAAACTATACAAAAGGCAACTAAACCAATTCTAACTAAGGGTATAACTGAGGCTTAAATAAGGAAAATAGTGAGGGTTTCTCCGGGGGCATGAGACAGTAGCCTAAAATAGAATCTGCTTTTAGGCCCACAGTAAAATATATGGTATTGCCTTGGGCTTTGTTCATCACAGCAGCTCAGGTCTTAGAAATATTCTGGTGCTGAAAGCTATACAGAATTCTCCAGCCCTGGATATTTGGTGCGTCCCTGTGTTTGCTCAGTGTTTTTGCTCTGCACAGAGACCTTTTTTTTCATTCTTGCTCCAGTTGAGTGGCCTACATGAATGCATTTTGTCTCAAATGCCTATCTTCTAATAATGAAGTTGACCAAATATTTGGAAACGTAAATCCTGTGACATCTGTAAACAGGCGTAAATCTGTAAACAGGCAAAACAAATCTTTCTACAGACCTGAGGCTGGCAGACCTAGCCAGGCCTGGACCCAACAAGTCCTCTTTCAAATCCCCAAAGTAGGCCTCAAAAGGATCATGCCCTCTCCCACAGCAGGATTATGGTTCCTATACTTGCTGCATCTCTGACGGGGGTCAGTCAGGTCTTCCCTGTGCCATGGAATTCTTTCTGGGAGAAAGGGCTAAAAGTCCCAGCAACTCTTGTTGTTCTAGCTCAGGGGTAGGGAACCTTTAACACTCAAAGAGCCACTTGGACCCATTTTCCATGGGAAAAGAAAACACTTGGAGCCGCAAATAATTTTTGACATTTAAAATAAAGATAACACTGTATATATTTTACCTTTTACTCCACTCATTCTGAGAAGCGCGTGGATGCGTCCACCCTGCTGCCTGCAGGGCGGGCAAGGATGGGGCCAGCGGCTCGGCTCGTGGAGCCGCAGTGCAAGGGCAGAAGAGCCGCATGTGGCTCTCGAACCGCAGGTTCCCTACCCCTGTTCTAGCTGGTCACAGAGACCAAAATGACCATCCCTTAACTTCTGCCATCTCAGAACAACTGACTGTTGGAGCTGCATCTTTTTTGTCCAGGGAAAGAAGCACTTTGCAACTGGTCGTTCTTTGGCTGATGGCTGGTGACGGCTGGTTTTCTCCTTCTGATTGTACTTTTCTTGAATGCCATTTAGATTAATTGTTACAAATAAAAACTACCCACTGATCTGTGGATTATGTTTTGCTGCATGGTTTTGTAATCTTGAATAATGCTATAAATGCTACAAAACAGAAAGGGGATTTATTTTATTTTATTTTCCTTTTTGTTAAAAGTAATTGAACTGTGTGCCTATACATTTGATGTAAGTTTTACTTTAAAAACTTTCCTTACAAGTTTAAGTTTACAAATGTTTTTGCTACTTTGAGGAAGGAAAAGATTAACATGGCCTCCATGATTATTCAAGTGTACTTTTTTGTTTCGACTCTTACTAAAGATAATGCTGCTAGAATGGAAAGGATCTTGGTATGATAACTTTTTTTTGCTTTTCTTTCTATTAAACATTTTTTTAAAAAACTTTCAAAATATTGAAAAAGAAAACCAATATGTTTTTCTATCAGATTTTCCTACTTCAGTTTCATCTGGGTGATCAAAGACTGGATTAAATAATCGTTTATTCTGGGATAAGAATCTCAGAATTCACGTCAAGCTCTGATTTATTTACATGTTCAAAAAGTCAATCAGAGAATAAAGGGAACTGAAAAATGGTCAACAACCCTTAGCAACATTAGGGGCTCTTGATTTCCATCCTTTTCATCTCATAATAAACTGCATAAATAACATCAGTGTTGTTATCCATGGTGGATGAATTTCACAATTCCTTAGAACAAAATGGTGAACTGTGAATGAATCATCGAAATAACTGAATGTAAAGATGGACAGCATTTTAAGTGAAGTGAAGATAGTGCTACGCTGCCTTCGAAATGCAGATATATCTTGACTGTACTGCAGCAAATTTTAATGCATAAAAAAGTTTTCAGCATAACTCATCAAGGAAAAACCAGACCGTGGTACATGTTTGTAAACTCGAATCCAGGTGATTACCAACATACTCACCTTTCAAACCTTGGAAAAATTTTGGAACTGGTTTAAAAATTTATGATTTATTTTTTGGTTTGATGGACAAGAAACATGTCCATAAAAGACAACTATGCCACGTTCTTCCTTTATTTTTGTAAAATGGCAATTATACCAAGTATGAGAACTAATCTTGTATAGAGCTGTATATATGTGAAGGTGTAAAGAAAACTGAGATATGAACAATTTCATACATCTTAAGCAGTGATGGGATTCAGCAGGTTCGCACCACTTCGGCAGAACCGTTTGTTAAAATGCAGCTTGTAAAAACCAGTTGTTAAATCATTTGAATCCCACCA
The DNA here is from genome assembly GCF_021028975.2 of Sphaerodactylus townsendi. Taxonomy (NCBI): domain Eukaryota; kingdom Metazoa; phylum Chordata; class Lepidosauria; order Squamata; family Sphaerodactylidae; genus Sphaerodactylus; species Sphaerodactylus townsendi. The sequence goes on along the minus strand of NC_059428.1, from coordinate 54,770,790 downwards.
CCGATCTCAAGACTCAAACTAATAACCCTGTAGATCAAGTGCTGGTTCCTAGTACCACTGCAGTTGTTGAGCAGAGACTATTATAACAGGTAGCCTGATGGAACACTTCATGATCTCCCTAATCTAAGGCCATTTCTGCACGGAGGCGGAAGGGGTCGGGTCGGCGTAATCCACGCTGACCCGACCCCTCTGGGACCATTCGCATGGACGGTCCCAGAATCGGCCAAGACGATGGCGCAGAGCTGCGCAGTTGTCAGAGCGACTCACCAGTCCTGCGGCCCTCCGGCACGTCGCCGAGGCCAGGGGACATGCCCCCTGCCCTGTGCAACCACTCCAGGGTTGCAGGGCAAAGGGGCGTGTCCCCAGGCCTCAGCGACGCGCCAGAGGGCCGCAGGACTGGTGAGTCGCTCGGTTGGGGGGGGAGGCGCCTGGAAGCCGCTGCCGTTCGCACAGCAGCAGCTCCAAGCTGGCATTTCCTGTAAACCTCGCTTGCCGAGCGAGGTTTGGAAATGCCGGCTTTGCACCGGTCGGGCGGCGCGAGGGCGGCGCAGCTGCGCAGCAGCTGCGCCCCCTGTGCGAATGGCTCCCTGGGGACGGCATTTTTGCCGTCCCCAGGGCACCATAAACCGCCCGTGCGGAAAGGGCCTAAGAGTTAAATTATGCTGAAAGGCAAATCAAATGTGGCAAGGAACGTGAAGATTTGTATCCTATTGATTTCTTTTAGTTTGGACAGGATCCTTGGAAAGAACTCTTGATTTTTCTCCTGTGCTTCCAATAATCAGCATTTATCCTGTTATCAGCTGGCAACTTGCCTTGTTTTTGAGAAATCTCACCTTTGGCTTGGGAACCTGACAGAAGAATCCACTATGAGTACTGTGAAGTGTATCATACCTGCCTTTACCTTGAGTTTAAAACAAACATCATTTATTGCCTGAAATGCTTTATAATAAAGTATACATTTCAAGACCATAAAAAATTATATAAAACATGTGTCTTGATATTTCCAGTATTTTATTGTAATCTATTGAATTAAAGTTGCTTTTCTCAGTTACAGTACAGGTTTTCTTTTCCATGAGTATTTCTATTAATAGGAAATAAAAAATGACACATTGGAATAAGGAACAGGTGGCAAAATTAATTGAAACACCCAAGAATTCTCTGTTTAAATTGCTTAGTTTTCTCTTCAGGCTTTCCGTTTTCTTCAGTAACACAAGACTGAAATGAACTGCTTATGCAGACAGAGTACCCCAGTGTTAAAGAAAGTAGATAAACCTTGTTTATACAAATCTCTGTGGGCACTACCAAGTTTCTTCTGGGTATAATAAAGCTAGCAGATTAGGATACGTGTCTGGTTTGGTTCACATCAATGTTCACATGACACAGTACTGCATTTACATATACTGAATCAAACCATTGGTTCATAGTTCAGTATTGTCTTCTCTGACTGGCAGTATCTTTGCAGGGTTTCAGGTGATAAAGGTCTTCCCCAGCAAATACTACTCTAGGGCCCCTTCCGCACACGCAGAATAATTCACTTTCAAACCACTTTCACAACTGTTTGCAAGTGGATTTTGCTATTCCGCACAGCTTCAAAGAGCATTGAAAGCAGTTTGAAAGTGCATTATTCTGCATGTGCGGAAAGAGCCTAGGTTTCCTTAGCTGGCCATTACAAGAATTAAACCTGGAACCTTATATGGGACCAGCTGAATCTTCACAGAATTTCTGTGGTGCAAAGTCAGTATACAAATCTGAGAGCCCCATCCAAAGGGGGAGGGGGAATCTCCCCTTTGGGAGTGGTGTGTAGCTGAGCCAGTGGATGTGCCCTCCTTGGGCACTTGCCCCAGTGGAGGGGTGACTGCACCAGACTGTGACCATCATGGCCCTCCCCGGAGCTGGTGCATGGCACTGGACATGATGCCACCATCCCAGCGCCCCTGTTGCCACTGGCATACCAGGGGTGGGGTGAGGAAATTACTAGGGAAGGAACCAATATTAGTCAGCTTCCCCCTGGCCATTAAGCCACCTTATTTCATTTCATTACATTTTTATACCGCCCTCCGCCAAGGGGCTCAGTGGTTGGGAATTCAGACTAATGACATATATGTCACTAGACAAAATATTTATTTATACCCTGGAGACTAGGGTCTCCTAGTTCCTAGTGACTAGTCCAACACTCTAATACCTCTACCACCCAGGCTATGTTGTAAAATAAGTAGAAGTAAGTCAGAATGTGTTCAAAGTCAAGTGTAATTGTGTATAGTTCTCTTCCTATAGACCTATTATTAATGGAATAATATTAATGGAATAACATAAATATTCCTGAATGGGAAGCCTGAACTAAAGTGATTGAGACATACTACTACTTTTGATGTTGTTAAAAGCTAAAACAAAAGTAGCCATCAAATTAGATTACCTCTTCTCTACCCTCCTGATTATTTTTGGTTAAGATAACTGGTACAACTACCAAACTGATACAACTATCACACTATTAAACATTTCATTTTACAAATAGCATTCTGAATCAAAATTATGAAAAAATGTAGAACAGTTGGTTTTGGACCTGTATTTAACTTCAAGTGTATACTGAATTTTAATAGCTATTAATTAACATATAACCTTGATGACAAAGCAGAAAGGGGAATTGTATAGAGCAACTGCCTAAGGCAGCCTTCCCTGCCGTGTCAACGAATAATATAAGATTTTCAAGACTATTTGCCTGTTTATCAATAAAATATAAGGCAATACCATAGCAACTGCCATAATGCCTCAGCAGCACTTATATAACCTCTGGGACATAGACAGTTTTTCAGAGTAGCAATTATGCTATCAAGTGGCTTCAAACAGTCTTTCACACTTCCAGCTGAAACTCAAAAGGCATTAGTATAAAAAATGCAAACAGATTTCTAAGATGGTGAGCACTTCTGTTAAGCAAAGAATGAGTGACCTTCTTTCCTGTAACCTCTACTGCTGTCTGAAGCCTGTAAATAGCTTTTTAAAAAAGAAAAGAAAGTAGTTTCACATCATTGTGAAGCTTTCTGATCACCAAACATTTCTCTACCATGTACATGTGATACTGTGTGTGGCATATGATATACAGCAGTAAGCTGTGAGAGTAAATCTACTGTTTTCATAGTTTTAATGTCTCCTCACATACTTGTCTTGTAGCTGGCCAACTGTCATCTGGTATCAGGTCTGCTAAACATTTGTTTCCAAGGTGACAACTGGTATGCAGACATAATAGCCCAATAGTTTGCTATCCTCAAAATCAGCACAGATCTACCAAGGGCATTCAACTTTCTATCTTCCTTATCCACTGGAGCCTCTTGCCTGTATCTCTTCAGTAACCAGTGCAGATAGTACTGGGTGCATAGCCACACAACCACATCGATCAGGTTTCCCCCTGTAAAAGTTCTCAAGTTTCTTTGCCATTGCAAACGTAGTTGTGGGATACAGCCATAGATCCATCAGCAACCCCACAAACCCCTCCAAAAAGGAAAATACAACTACACCAGGTGAGTCAGAGTAAAGGTGGCACAACACCTTATCTTTTGATCTATGTACTTCTGTCATAATGTCAGTATCTAAGGCCTTTGCCATTTTAATCATCTGTTCCAGTATAACTTTAAATCGTCTGATGGGGAAGGCTCTGAAATCTCTGCTATCAACTCATAATGGGAAATTTCTGTAACAACCTCTAATTCTTTCTCTGACAACCAATACTGGATCCAAATAATCTCTGCTACCCTCAGGTGATGATCTTTCACCACTTATACCTAAAGGCTCTGATGATAAACCTTGAGCAGTTGTCAGAACTGATGCCATCAACTTGCCCAAACCTTGCCACACAACTGGAGACATCAAAAGCTGCAGCAATCTCCTTCTTCTGGCTGAATGACCATAGGATGACTCTTTTGCCTTGGAACCAACATTGGGCCTCTGCTAGCTCTCGCCCGGCATAACTGTTTCAGATTGTTCGGTCCCTCACTTCATTGACAGACGGATCCACAGATTCTCTATTGGCTATTGGCTGTGAGGCATTCATGAGCTTTTTTGCAGATAAAGTCATGTCATTCCGCTGGGACCTTCCAGCCACCTTTACTACAGTTAAGGAACTTGAGGCTCCATTGCCGTCTTCAGGTCCTTGTATGGACCGGTTTTCCCTGCTCGCTGAGTCCGATTTTGACAGGGTCCTAGCTGCTGTTAGACCTACTACCTGTCCTCTGGATCCGTGTCCCTCCTGGCTAATAAAAGCTTGTTGGGAGGAGTTACAACCCCACCTGTTGAATATCATCAATGGCTCCCTTGAGCAAGGAGTGTTTCCGGGTGGGTTGAAGGAGACGGTGGTCTGCCCACTCTTAAAAATACCATCCTTAGATCCTGGTGATCTGGCCAATTACCGCCCCGTTTCAAATCTTTCATTCCTGGGGAAGGTAATTGAGAGAGTGGTGTTGGAGCAGCTTCAGGGCTTTCTGGAGGACACATCAGCACTCGATCCCTTCCAGTCCGGCTTCTGCGCTGGGCATGGGATGGAGACCGTACTTGTCGCTATCACAGATACGCTCCGCATGCAGCTGGACCAAGGTGGATTGGCGCTACTAGTATTGCTTGATCTTACTGCAGCGTTTGATGTGGTCAACCATGATCTTTTGACCCACCGCCTGCCTGCTTCCAGGGTGCGGGGCACTGTCCTTCAGTGGATTGCCTTGTTTCTCCAGGATAGGGGTCAGCAGGTGTGGTGCGGGGACCAGGCCTCCAAAAGGTGCCCACATTCTTGTGGGGTACCGCAGGGGGCCTTGTTATCCCCACTCTTATTTATTATCTATTTGCTCCTGCTCATTTGGTGCAGAGCTTTGGGCTGGGTTGTCACCAATATGCTGATGACAGCCAGCTCATTCTGTTGATGGAGAGGGGGGCGGCCTTTGCCCCTGTGGCTCTACAGCATTGTTTGGAGTTGGTTGCTGGTTGGTTGAGGCAGAGCAGGTTAAAACTTAATCCATTGAAGACGGAGGTCCTCTGGCTGGGCTGTGGTGAGAGACCTAGGGATTTTCAGCTGCCAGTTTTGGAAGGGGTAATGTTGGCCCCAACATCTCTGGCTTGTAGCCTGGGAGTCTGCCTGGATTCCTCCCTTTCTATGGAGGGCCAGGTGGCCCATGTTACCCAGGTTGCTTTTTTCCATGTTCACCGGCATGCCCGGCAGCTGGCCCCCTACCTCTCCCAGGCTGACCTGGCCACTGTGATCCATGCGATGGTCACCTCGAGGTTGGACTACTATAACTCGCTCTACTGGGGCCTTCCCTTGAGACTGACCCAGAAGCTGAAGCTGGTCCAGAATGCAGCGGCTTGGCTTCTTACGGGGGTACTTATCAAGATCACATTACCCTCATGCTGCACCATCTGCACTGGCTCCCGGTGGAATTCCAGATCATATTCAAGGTGTTGGTTTTAACCTTCAAGGCCCTTCGTGGCTTGGGGCCCTCATATCTATGGGAACGTCTTACCCCATATGTCCCAAATAGGCTGCTACGTTCGGCGATGGCGGAGTTACTAGAAGTTCCCAGACCTTTAATGATGCGGCTAGCCTCTACCCGGGCCAGGGCCTTAACGGCCCTGGCCCCTACCTGGTGGAACGTTCTTTCTCCAGCTGTCCGGGCCATGCGGGACCTTGGTGAGTTCCGCAGGGCCTGCAAAACAGGGCTTTTGGTGAGGCTGGCCACAGCTTGGCTGCCCCCTAATGAGACCCCTGCAATATTTTGTCATCCCTGGCAGTGCCCTATATTGGTTTCATCCTTAGGTGCTGCCAGCCCCTCCCGGCCTTAAGACCGGGTGCTACCAACATATTTTTTTAGGCTGCCATCAGTTGATTTGTTATGCTGCATACTGAATTTTAAATGTTTTAAATGTATTTTATGTAATTTATTGGACATGATATTGTATTGTGAACTGCCTAGAGCCCTTCAGGGATAAGGCGGTCTATAAAATCCAATAAACAAACAAACAAACAAATAAATAAAAGTTTATGCTGGGCCCTGCTGGCTCATGGTCACTTAAAGAACACCCTGAGACCCCAACCTTATAGGAAGAGTCTTCCAAGGCAGGCCCTCTTTTTCTGATGGACTCATCCTCCGCTGCACTGAGGACTCATCTTCCGCTGCTACACTGGGGTGTTCCATGATATATTAGCTGAAGCTTAGTTGCCATATGATATGGAAGAGATTGAGGATCAGCACCTCTCCATGCTAGATGTGTGCATAAGATGAAAAGCACTGTATGGAACTATGTTGAGGTTTTGGCTCTATTATATTTATATGGTTTTTATTTTATTATTGATGTTATAAAGCTCTGCAAGACACCCTGGACCTCGGATGGGAAGAGGGCAAGATAATTATTTTAACAAATTAATTTTTTTTAAAAAATAGCTGCACTTAATTTTGAGCAAGTATTCGACTGACCATTTGCATGAAACCTTAATACTCCACCCATTATAATTAACCTGCATTGAATGGGGTGCACGAGATGTGTGAAATTTCCATGGTCTCCATCTGCCTAGGTGATAAGGAATGTAATAGTTAGCTATCATAGTGCTCACTGCAATTATTTCTTGCCTCGGTGTCCATGTCCCTCTCTTTGTCTTTTTTCTAACAATACAAATGTCACAGATAGTATGTGCTTTTTTAAAAAAAATCCTGGCTGTCTTTTCTCTCAGAGTAAAACAGAGAGGAGAATACAATTCTGCCTGCTATTGGGATACAATTCTGCCTTAAATATAAAATGCATGCATTTTCAGGGTTAAATATGTAACAGTGTAGTGGACTGAATGTCAGATTAGGATCTTGCTTACTCATGTTTGAATCCTTATTCTATGTAGAAAACAGCTGGATGATCCTGGGCCAGTCACTTATTCTCTACCAAATCTACCTCATAGTGCTGTTGTTAAGCTAAAATAGAGCACATGAGAACTAATAAACTGATTTGAGTCTCCATTAGGGAGATGGGGCATAAATGAAGCAAGCAAATAAACATATGTCAGTAATATACATCTATTATATTCATAAATGATATACACAGTACATACAACTTTTGCATAAGTTGTGTAAATGTTTGCAAAATGAAACCTCACCAGTCTTTTCAAAAAGATGCCCTTGAGCAGTATTGGTGAATGCAAATCCTGTTTTGGGGTGGAGTCCATTGTCCATGAACTTAGCATGCCCTTGGCCTTTGCTTCTGGTATTTTTAAGTACCGGTAGCCAAGCTTTATTAATTCTCAGAGTCTCTTATTTCTTGTTGAAGTTGTCTTGGTGTTTGTGAATTTCAATGGCCTCCCTGTGCAGTCTGACAAAGTAACCTTCTGAATTGTCCAGAATTTCAGTGTTTTCAAATAAAATGTTATGTCCAGCTTTGTTTAAGACATGTTCTGCAACTGCAGATTTTTCAGGATGGTTAAGCCAACTGCAAATTTTTCAGGATGGTTTGTGCTCCTTAATACGAGTCTGAGTGCTGCATTTTGTGGTTTCTATGTAGACCTTTCCACAGTTGCAGGGTATGTGATAGACTCCTGCAGAAGTGAGGGGGTCTCTCTTGTCCTGGTAGGTAGCATCTGCTGTATTTTCCTGGTAGGTTTGAAGATGTAGTTATGTTTTTTCATCAGTTTCCCTATTTGATCTGTGATTCCGTTGATGTACGGTAGAAATATTTTTCCTGTGGTGGACTGTTTCTCCTCAGTCTTCTAAGTTTCTCTGGGTCCTAAAGCTCTTTTGATTTCTGTTGTGGAGTAGCCATTAACCTGCAGAGCCCAGTCTAGATGATAGATTTCATCAGGGTGGAGGTGAGGTTCACAAATTTGTTTTGTATGATCTGTCAGAGTTTTGATTATACATCTTTTCTGTTGTGGATGGTGGTTGGAGTTTTTATGTAGATACTGGTCTCTGTGTGTTGGTTTTCTGTATACTGTGTGGCCGAGTTGATGGTTGGGTCTGCGAAAGACCAAGACATCTAAAAAAGGCTTTTTCCTTCTTTTTCAGCTTCCATGGTAAACTGGATGTTTGGGTGGATGATATTAAGGTGGTCCAGAAAATCCAGCAGTTCCTCCTCACCATGGCTCCAGATTATAAAAGTGTCATCCACAAATTGGAACCAAGTTGCGAGCTTCCATGTAAAAATTGGCTGGGGACCTGACAATTTATACCCCACTAAAACATTCCCTTCTTTCTGGACACAGTGTGTAACAGACTTCCCTTTGTGATACACCTCTGAAGATGCCAGCCACAGATGCAGGCGAAACTTTAGGAACAAGATCCACCAGACTATGGCTACACAGCCCGGAAAACCCACCACAACCAGTTAAATCTGGCCGTGAAAGCCTTTGACAATACATACCATACTGGCTTTCATCGGGTGATTACTGTTGAACCCTGATAGTGGTTAATGCCATGAATTGCTCCTTAGAGGTCAAAACAGGGCTGGAAAGAGCCCTGTCCCCTCCCATTGTCTTTTACTGACAGAAACAATGGCTTGGAGGCTGGCAACACTGTTGGGGTTGCCTACCAATGTTAATTGAGAGGACCTTTGTTTCTTAAAGCTGCAGGTACTGCTTCTAATATATTGAAGGAGGTTAACCTTGGAATGCATTTTGTTTTCATAATTCAGGTTGTTTTCTGCAAATATGGGGCTTTTTTCCCACAGATCTGGCCACACTAAGAATTAGATATGGTGATATGATCTATGAAGAAATGAAGTAATGAATATCTGCTCTTCTATAGGAAGGAAGCAAAATATTTGTAATGAGTATAGCTCTCAAAACAAAATGTTGCAGTAATAATATGTGGTGTCAAGTCATTAAAATCATTTATTACTTTTAACATGTCTTTTTGTCCCATCAAATATCTAGGAGAGCTACAAATATCATGAGCAGTCAGATATTTTCTTCTTTTCTCATGGTGAAATGTGTACTTGGACCCCTTCATTCCTGAGGGTCTGTTTTATGCTATTCACAAAAGGTTTTAAATTATGAATAACTGCTAAATCACCATAATCTCTACTATATTAGAGAGTTTAACAGCTCCCCAAGAGGGTTACAATATGCCATGCCAACAGCCCTTAGATTAAGGGTCTTAATCTGATTAAGGGCAAACTCAGAGTGCATTGACATGATAGAATTCCATTCTATCCTATTAATTAGCCTTGGATTAAGGGATCTTTCCTCTCATAAATACAGTTAAAACTGGAAGTGAAAATGAGAAAGATTGTCTTACAGTGCATGATGTTTTACCACATAAAATTGGTTTAAGGCATACTGCTGTATTACAGAGAAGGAATGTAAATCAATAGATAAACATACTTTACCACTACAACATCTAATTGAGAAATATGCAACTGGCAAGGTAACATCATTATATATTGCCTGTATTGATCTCCAATCAGCCTTTGATTCAATTTCTAGGGGGAAACTATGGCAGAAACTAGAAGAGACTAACATAGATAGAAGAATTTGAAAAAGAGTTTGGATTTATATCCCCCCTTTCTCTCCTGTAGGAGACTCAAAGGGACTTACAATCTCCTTTTCCTTCCCCCCTCACAACAAACACCCTGTGAGGTAGGTGGGGCTGAGAGAACTCCGAAAAGCTGTGACTAGCCCAAGGTCACCCAGCTGGCATGTGTGGGATTGTACAGGCTAATCTGAATTCCCCAGATAAGCCTCCACAACTCAATTGGCAGAGCTGGGAATCAAACCCGGACCCTCCAGATCAGAGTGCACCTGCTCTTAGCCACTATGCCACTGCTGCTCCCTCATACTCCCTAATCTGTTTTCTGTATGAGCAATCTGCCTTGACAGTTAGATGCAACACACAAGGATTTCTTTCTGACCAAATATGGACCTATAGAGGAGTCAGACAGGGATGTATATTATCTCTGGCTTTATTTAACTTCTATATAAATGGTATAGTAGCACATATGAAAACTGTAGACCCACATCTACCTAAACTAAATACACATCCCCTTTCGATTTTATTATATGCAGATGATGCTGTTCTATTATTGAGAACTCCGGTTGGGATGTGGAGGGAATTAGCTGCATTCTCAGCTTACTGTGAAAAAGAAGTTCTAACAATTAACACAAATAAAACAAAAATGATCCCCAAAGATCCCCAAAGATTTTGGTTGATAAACGGAAACAGATTAGAACAAGTTGACAAAGTATCTAGGTGTCATAGTTCAAGCTTCAGGGAATCATATTATTCACTGTAACATGATAACTGAATGTGTGGAAAAGACAATATATGCAGTGTTGAAGTTCTTCCGTACTAAAAGGGGTTTCTATGTACCGGCAGCATTAAAATTATATCAAGCTAAAATATTGACATACTTCTATACAGTGTCCACATGGGGATTAAATAATCAAGTATGATACACCTGGAAAGGCTACAGTCCATATTCTTAAGAGCAATCCTACAACTCCCTCCAGGAGTCCCAAATACTTTTATTAGGCTTGAAACAGGAGTAATGAACCTGAAGGATAAGACAATAATAACAACGGCATATAAATGGATAAAGCTACACACTGATTCAAATGGTCTGAGGCCTTTTCTAGCAAAAGATCCTTATAAACCTAGGGGGTTCATGATATGGAGAGGTGTCTAAATAAATGTGGTCTTTCATATAACATCAATATGATCACAAACTGGGATCATTTTAAAATTGAACTTATCCAAAGAATTAAAGATGTATCACAAGAGATTTTCCTCTCTCCCCTACATAGAAATATATTCTTATTTAACTTACCTGGGTAAAGATCTAAGGAGAGCTTTTACTGTTGCAAGGAGTGCACATTTACTTTCTGCTGTTTTAGAAAGGAAATATCAAAAGATACCTTATGCTGCAAGATTATGTTCTTGCTCCCTGAATTCTGTAGAAACTATAGAATACATGTTATTAAAATGCCCCCTCTATAAGGAGGCAAGGGAAAAATGCCTGTCACATCTATTACATAATATGACATATTGTTCTGATAAAGTTAGTTACAACAAATTATTACAAGATAAGAAGGAGAATATTACTAAACTGGTAACAAAATTCTGCTTATTCATTATGAAAAAGAAAAAAATGATCTGAATATGGCATCCCACTTAGCTATTTTTGTTCTGTTTGGTATTTTTGTGCTGTTTGGTATGCTTACATTGTATAATGTTATATATGTGCATAGTGCTGGAGTACTGGAGAGAGATTTGCATTTGCTGTTTTGTTGAAGATATTTTTGCTATATTGGAGAATTGTATTGCATTTGGTCATTGACCGTAAATAGAGACTACTACTGCTATTACAGAGAGACTAAAATAATTATGACTGAATTAAACCTATACTAATGTCCCCCACACACATTTATTAGGTAGACAATGAGTTTCATGACTCAGGACAGATGGATACATATCACACCTGCTAATACTGGAAGTGGATGGATGGATAATTGCCATACTGTCTAGTCTTTTGAAGTCCTATACAGTAAGAATGTTTCCCCATAAATAGTCCTATGAAAACGAGGACTTTCAGAAGCTCACCTGTTCAGGGAAGAGTGCAAATCTTAACACATGAGGTACCTACTTTGAGAAACTGATATTTGGCTTGTGAAACATCTTATCTTACTCAGAAGTAAAGATGTTTCAGTGATTGTTTGAATCATGATGCCTTTGTAATTTTATTCTGTCCAGAAAAAGAATTTATTTTTCTTTCAGTTTTCATACCCATGTGTCTCTCCACTATATCCATCTGTAAACAAGTCTAGAACAGAAATGAAAAGGGGTTAGCAGTTTGTCAATAATATCTATATTTGTGATCTCCAGGATAAATTTCTGGGTTTGTATTCAGTCCCACAGCAAACTTGGATTTAATTTCATTTTACCTACCTCGACTTGGATTTGTCTTCAGGTGAATTATACACCTGCAAAATTGAATGTGTTGTAGAGTGACCTAGAATATGATCTGATCATAAGAGTGTGCCTTGAGAGGAGACAGCCAGGAAGTGTATATGTTTTGTTATGATCAATTTATATTCATTCAATTTAGCCTGACTCTTCATTTTTATTTGGACAATGGCTATAATAACCCTGAGGTGGTTTCATCATAGAAGTTAAGACAGATGGATAGGAATGTGTATGAAAATATCTCGTCGGGCTATAAACAAGGCACTGATGAGCATTAGAATCAAAACAGACATGACACAAAAATATCTGCATATAGATTTTTTCTGCATATAGGAGAGAATGTATTTAATCCTTTTACAGTCCCTTCCTCCACAGTTTCAACTATTGAACCTGCACTAGTGTCCTTATTTGCCCTGGAAATGTGAAAGTGAGCCTCCTCCCTTGCCTCCTGCATGTGTATATTTGTATGAAGTGGAATCAAATCGCAGCTGATTTATTTTATTTATTTATTTATTTATTTATTAAACTTTTATACCGCCCCATCCTCTAGGGGCTCTGGGCGGTGTACAGCATAAAACATGGTAAAACAAGTCACTAAAATCTTTAAAACAGCGGTAACAAACATTAATAGTAATCCATAGAATAGCTTAAAACTCATAAAACAGCAAAAAACCATAATACATAATAAAAGGCGTCCGACCCCAATTTAAAACCTACCCCCATGGGGGGGGATGGCAGGACCCCTCAATATGAGGGGACCCTGATGTAACTGCCCTAGGGGCAGGGCAGTAAGGGGGCACCATGTCAGCAGCTGGACACTCCAAAGGCCCGGTGGAACAACACAGTCTTACAGGCCCTGCGGAACCTGCGGAACTCACCCAGGTCCCGCAGGGCCCGGACAGCTGGAGGAAGGGTGTTCCACCAGGCCGGGGCCAGTGCCGTAAAGGTCCTGGCCCGCGTGGAGGCCAGCCGCATCATAGAGGGGCCGGGGGCCACCAGTAAGTTGGCCTCTGCAGAGCGCAGAGGCCGAGTTGGGACATATGGGGTGATGCGGTCCCGAAGGTACGAGGGCCCCAGGCCGCGCAAAGCCTTAAAGGTCAAAACCCACACCTTGAAGATGATTCGGAATTCAACAGGCAGCCAATGCAGCCGTCGCAACACAGGCTGGATGTGTTCTCTGAAGGCGCCTCCTGTGAGCAGGCGTGCGGCCGCATGTTGGACCAGTTTGAACTTCCGAATCAAACGCAAGGGAAGGCCGGCGTACAGCGAGTTACAATAGTCCAGCCTGGAGGTGACCGTTGCATGGATCACAGTGGCCAGATCCACCCGGGAGAGGAAGGGAGCCAACCGCCGGGCCTGGCGAAGATGGAAAAATGCAGTCCGGGTTGTATGGGCCACCTGGGTCTCCATTGAGAGAGACGAATCCAGGTGGACCCCCAGACTGCGAACAGAGGGGGTCGGCGCCAATGAGACCCCCTCCCACACCGGCGGCTGGAAATCCCTAACCTCACCCCTCACCCCTGGAAATCCCTAACCTCACCCCTAACCTCACCCCTGTTGATCATTTATGGTGATCAACAATGGGCTTTCAAGGCAAAGGCAAAGCCAGGGATGTATGGGAGAGTTTGGGGGTGGGGCCATGCCCCCACCCACCCCTGCGGTGTGGCCAAACCTCCCCAAGCTCCACCTCCAGTCTCAGTGTTTATAAAACCAGCTCTCTGAGGCCAGGGATGGCAGACCCTGCTCCCCCTGCCCTGCCCCCCACCAGCTGGACTCCCAGCTGGCAACTGACAGCCCCTTCTGCCCTCCTCTTCAGGCTGAGGCATAGTTAGGGAAAATGGAGCCTTGTGTAAAATCTGAGTTTTGTGCCCCCCTCTCCCCATGGACGGCCACTGTGATGCTGGAATCCACCCCCAACAGCATCACTTTCGATGGTGTTTAAACTAGAGAGCCCAAATTCTCCTTTTAAATCCATCTTAAAGGGAGAATCTGGGGGCCCCAGTTAAAACAACATTGAAAGTGATACTGTTTGGGATGGATTCTCCCCCACCCTGAAACAGCATCACTTTTAATGTTTAAACAGGGGACCTCAGATTCTCCCTTTAAATTCATGCTGAAGGGAGTGGATTTAAAAGGAGAATCTGGGGAAATTTGGGGGTGCCTGCTGTCAGGGGTGCAATTGTTAAGCTAGCAGCTCCAAACTTTCAGGGTATCTTTAGAATACTCTCCTAATGAAGTTTTGGAGACTGTCCTGATGATACCACCCAGGTGAAGTTTGGTTGAGGGATTCCAAAGTGTGAACCTTCAAAGGTGTAGCCCCCATCTCCTATTAGCTCCCATTGGAAACAATGGGGGATGGGGCACCCCTTTGGGGAGTCCATAACTTTGGACCCCCTGAACCAAACTTCACCAAACCTGGGTAGTATCATCAGGGGAGTCTCCCAACAAATCCCTGAAATTTTGGTGCTGCTATTTTAAAAACTGTGCCTCCTGCAGGACAAAAACACTTTAAAAATACAAAAACGCACAAACGGGGGGCAGCGCTTCAGACATATAATGGGGGGTTGAACCCGAGAACCTCCCTTACCTACATCCTTGATCCACCCCCAACAGCATCACTTTCAATGGTGTTTAAATTAGGGAGCCCAGATTCTCCTTTTAAATCCATCTTAAAGGGAGAATCTGGCATCCCCAGTTGAAACAACATTGAAAGTGAAGGCGTTTTGGGGTGGATTATCCCCCACCCAGAAACAGCATCACTTTCAATGTTTAAACTGGAGACCTCAGATTCTCCCTTTAAATCCATGCCGAAGGGGGTGGATTTAAAAGGAGAATCTGGGGAAATTTTCGGGGGTGCCTGCTGTCAGGGCTAGAATTATTAAGCTAGCAGCACCAAACTTTCAGGGTATCTTTAGGAGACAATCCTGATGATACCACCCAGGTTTAGTGAACTTTGGTTCAGGGAGTCCAAAGTTATGGACCTTCAAAGGTATAGCCCCCATCTTCTATTAGCTCCCATTGGAAACAATGGGGGATGGGGCACCTCCTTTGGGAGTCCATAGCTTTGGTCCCTCTGGACCAAACTTCACCAAACCTGGGTGGTATCATCAGAAGTGTCATCTGACAATAGCCTGAAATTTTGGTGCCTCTAACCTGAAAACCGCGCCCCCTGCAGGCCAAAAACCATAAAACATTAAAATTCAAAAAACCCTCAAATGGGGGGCGGAGCTTTGGACATGCAATGGGGGGGTTGAACCTGAGATCCGCACGAATACCACGTCAATACATTACAACTTCCTAGGCCTCTGGGTGAGGCTCGAATTGTAATGAAGGCCAACAACCAGCTAAAGATCTGGCAGCTGTGAAATCTACAATAACAACAACAACAACAAGCAACAACAACAACTACCAAGGCTGTGGATTCCGACTTCAGAGTTTTGCAAGTGTTTTGTTGTGTCCTTCCCTAAAGTGAGATGCCCTTGACTTAGGGTATATTTACAGGCAGTATTACTTGATTTTCTAAAATGGTAACAATTAAAAAAATTCATTTACAAAGGATCAGTATTTATCACTGAAGATGTATTCGGATGGACATGTTTTGTTGTCAGTGTATAAAGAATTATTTAACCGGAGGGCTAGAGAACACAATGGGGTTTCGTACTTGCATGCTGCTTGTGCAAAGCAGCTCGGTTAATAGAGGTGCTGTTCAAATGTAATGTCCCATGGGAAAGTAGTTTTGCCCTGCCAGCTTCACACTGAAATCAAATCTTAATTTCCATAATCAAATCTTAATTTCCAAAAATGCCGTCCCCAGGGAGCCGTTCGCACAGGCGCCGACCTGGCTCCCCTCCCCCTCCCCCAGGGCGGCGTCAGGCCGCCTCCAAAAAACCTTCCTCCTGGAGGGAGGTTTTTGGTAAACAGCGCATTCCCTGTGGCGCGATGCGAACGGCACCGTTGGGAATGCACTGTTTTCCCCGTCCCTCTCCCACTCACCTCGTCACCTTCGTCGCCTGGAGGTCGGAGGGCAGCGTGGGCGGGTCTTAGTAGGCCAGCAGGGCGACAAAGGTGACGAGGTGAGTGGGAAAGGGACAGGGAAGAGACCGCTCCGTGCAGAGCCACCTCTCCCGCGCTGGCCTCTGCAGGGGCCGCTCACACACTCTGGTGCGAACGGCCCCCACCCCTCCACCGGCAGTGCGGAAAGGGCCTAAGAGACATGTTTATATCATACCAAGAAAAACGTGTGTAACATTACTGAGTCTACATAGGGTAGTGGAATTACTGTCCTTGTCAAATAGACTTTATGATGCATATGTTTACAAATTAGGTTGACATTTCACATAGTATACTCAAATAACCATAAACATTGTGTGTAAACCTGAAAATATAATGCAAGAATTGGTTTTTAACTACCAAATCAAGAGGAAGGAGAAAAACATCTTGGAGGAGTTGGGTATCTAAGGTGTACAAAAAAAAATCAGTCAAGAAAAGAAACCCAGTGTGATTTAAGCTGTTGACTACTATTATGCCTTCCATAAAAATGCTTGTTTCCAATTCTTACTCAGACACAGCCAGTGACCCAAAAGAATCAGATATAAATATATGTGCTCATACTCAAACATTATTCAAAGGTGAAGTTTGTACAATAGTCTGTAAATCTTTTTTCCTGTCCTAATTGGGAACAGCCCAGCTACTTTTAAAATCAGGACTCATGTTCAGAGCCTGACATAATGATCTTCCATGTGGAAGAGAAGACAGGCAAAGATTTAAAATGCTATAAAGTTCTCCTCAGTTTGATTTTTTTTGCAGATATGTCTCTCTTCCTCCCCAAAGTGCTCCCCGTGCTCTGCTCAAAATATTCATCTCTAAAATGATTTCTTAGGGCAGTCCTCCCATACATAAATATTAGTTCTTATCAGGCAACAGAACAATTTCAGGGCAATATTAAGTAAAAACACATATGCTTAAACAAGTTTGTGAAAACATTTGGGTATGTCACCTTCAGCACACACATGCTTGTGGGCTTTTCTGTATCCTGTCTGTTTTTATTGATTTATAATAAAAAGTCTCTCTGTGTGTGATTATCTCACTCTCTCTTTCCATAACTAAGCTTTTAACTGGTTTATCTGTCATTTCAGCTTTATCTATATTTTTCCTACTGCATACTCCATATTTGTAATGCAAATGGTTCCAACTAGCCAAAAAATACAGTAACAA
Organism: Sphaerodactylus townsendi; assembly: GCF_021028975.2. Taxonomy (NCBI): domain Eukaryota; kingdom Metazoa; phylum Chordata; class Lepidosauria; order Squamata; family Sphaerodactylidae; genus Sphaerodactylus; species Sphaerodactylus townsendi. Next base: position 54,753,664 of record NC_059428.1, on the reverse strand, counting down.
TTTGGAAATTTGCTACTTCCATGACAGTAAGGACATTATCATATCTGTTGTGTATGGAATGTAATTTTCCCTTAGGTTTTGATGCTAATTTTGAGGAGGTAATTCTTTCATCTTTGTTTCAGTGTAACTTTTGACTCTGTAAAATTTAGTAAGCACTTGAGAGTATGCTGTGTCAGGAGGGGAGACATAGGGTTTCTTTCTGTTAACAGCACAAAAAGACAGATATGAGTGTGATGTTCACTCTTCTGGAAGCCTTGAACTACAAAAGGATGAATGATCTTGTAACTGAGGTGGTATATTCTACTTCAGACACTAGCGGTTCATTTCTTCACATTGTTTCAGAGTTCCTGTATGTTTTGAGCGGGAGTTAATTCTCCTGTGTCTCATTTGCCCACTGGCAAAACTTCAAGGTAATATTTTCTTTCTAGCCTGCCAATCACATTGTATATATTGTCTACGCAGACTGCAAGTTCTTGAAAGAGAAACTAACTTGCTCTATTTTGTGCGTATATTGAGCACATAGCAGCCAAATGTTAGATTAGGACTTAAACAAAATGATGCTGGTGTTCCATACTCCCTAATTGCTGTGATCATGGCCTTTTCTACACTCAGCATTTCCCTAATATTTTAGGTGCTGTCGATCTAATCATTTCCCATGATTTTTGTTTATGTGCTTCCCTTCACAATGTTGTTTCATGTTTACGTCAATCAATTTCATCTTGTACAGACTGGAAGAGGTGGGGTGTCAGATCATTCATGGGGTTGTAGATGATTGTGCTTGATGCACCTCCCCTTCATCCTAATTTTTTTTTGGGGGGGGGGGAGGTTGTGCCTGTGCTCTTGTGATGATGCAGTAAATCCCTAAATCACTAATGTGCTTGCTTAGCCCCTGTTCAGACCATTGATTGGTTACCACAGCTGTGATTCTCTTATGTGGTTCTCTTTTTGTAACCCCGCATCCCTTGTTTCCTGAGAGTCTTGGATCTGGACTTACGGATGAAAGGTTTTATTCCACTTTGAGAATCTCTGTTTTGGAAGGACATTTGGAAGCTGCAAATCCATGTGTTCCCACCCTAAGAAACATGGCCCTTCTGTTAATATGCATTTGGAAAAGTTGGAAAAGTTTACACCCAAAATGGATGCCACAAACCAAGGCACAATCCATCATTATGCATATATGTACACCCCCACCAAACCTAGAGACTCAGTCCATTCCCACTTTCATTTGCACATCACATCATTGAACAATTGAACTTTCACACACTTGAGAAAGAAAACAACCCAAATAAATTTATTTTGTTTGCTCAAAAAAACAAAAGTGTGCAGAGTGGAGGAAATGGTTGAAATTGGTGAAATGTCAGAGTGCACAGCTACATATAGCCGTATGGATGGAAGTTCACCTGAATTTGCATCATATTTGGCTGGGTTCTCATTCACATTCCTATCATAGTTTTGGCATTTTTTTCTTATGTGAAGTTAAAGTTTGTCTGTAATGAGATGGATTCCAATGCCCAGGGGAAAGACCAGCAGCTCTTTCGGAATCCCTAGCCTTTTCCCCACATCAGTGGAAAGATTGGCGTAGTGATCACACATTCATTTGCACCAGCGCTCTGTTACTAATCTTACACCAAAAACTTTTTAAAATGCAAGGAGGGAAATGGCTAGGTAGAAAGAATAGAGGAATATGGCTGACCAAGGAAAAGAGAAAATGGCTGAGAGGGAGGTTCGGCGACTACACACAGGCATGGATAGGGACTGGGGGTTTAGTGGAACAGAGAAATGAACAATGAATCAATGTGGTTGCACAGTTTAAGGAAGCTAGCTTGGAAACGGTTTGGGAAAAACATTGCAGTAAAAGTATTTCTGAAAAAACAATTGAGGAAAGGTAAAGTGGAAACATGTCTGGAACCAAAGGGGTGTGTGTGTTGGCAGTTTATGTTTTAATTGACTTGTGCAGAAAAGACTTAGTTCAAGGGGCAACACTGCTTGCTTTGTACCTTTTTGATGCAAGAACACTGACATAAATATGCTGTCATTAGCATCACATACACACACAGTATGGAGAGAGACAAAGAGGCACAGATCTGATAGTCCGTCAACTCCTGTGAGAGATTTTTGTCCCCCAAGATTCTTTATTTATTTGCTTAAATATTCATTATGTATTTTTCTACCCAATGGGGACTCAGAATGCATCATTCTTTCCACTATTATATCCTCAAACAACCCTGTGAAATAGGTTAGGCTGCAAGACAGACTGAAAACTGTCACCCAGAAAACTTCCACTGCAGAGTGGGAAATTGAATCTAGGTGTCCCAGATCCTAGGCCCCTTCTGCAGATACAGAATAATGTGCTTTCAATGCACTTTGCAGCTATGAGGAATAGCAAAATCCACTTGCAAACAATTGTGAAAGTGGACTGAAAGTGCATTATTCTGCATGTGCAGAAGGGGCCCTAGTCCAACACTCTTAACCACCTGCATCCAATTTTGAGTTTTCCGTTTACTTCTTTCCCAACAGTTCCAGTCTAGTTTTTCTTTGTCTCTCTCCCAGACACACACACACTCACACATACTTCTTTTAGCCATAATAAACTAATGGGATTTTCTTTTCTGTGTTGCATATTTATATATTAAACATAATATCTCTAATTTAGGAAATCATTCACTTATTTTGGAATAGTCTCTAGTCTACCTAAGTTTATTGTTATCCTAATTAGCATGGTCTGTTCCCCTCTTGGTTTGGGAATTAGCTGGGGACAGATCTGCACTGTGGGAGGTCATTTAATAAGATCTGCACTTAAGCATACAGAGTGATCTCCCTTTTGAAATATGCACCACAACCAAAATTAAGGACAAGGATTACAATTTTATTAGGGATTAAGAACAACAAAAATATACACGCAAGCAGCAAACACACATCACAGAGTTTCAAAAAGCCTAGGATGTAGGGAGAGGTGATGGATTGTGGTATTGGAATAGGGTATTGATGGAAGGGCAATATTTGCTGATCTGGAAGAGGTCCAAGGAATGGGAATCAGTGCCAGTGCTGCTCACAGGGAAGTGACGTCAAGCACAAAGAATGAGATCAAAGGAGAATTGCCTTTGTTTCAGAGGTCATGTTACAGGAAAAGTTGACCCTCTGGCTATGATAAGGGGGTTATTTACTGGATCAAAGCAAAGCTCTATTCCTAGGCACAGACAATGTTATGGGAAAAGGCTTAATTGGATTCAGACCTGGGAGTGCTCAACTGTTGGTTAGGTTTGGACTGTGTTGATTAAATTAAAACCAGGGCATTCCATGTCTGAAAGAGCTTAGAATGTTATAACAAAGAAACTCCAGAAGATTGTGGTGGGTTTTCCGGGCTGTGTGGCTGTGGTCTGGTAGATCCAGAAGGTTGATGAATCTCTAATAGTTGGGTAGGAGGGTTAAGATTAAATTAACATTTGAGAGAAAGGGATAAGGTGATTGAGCTATTCTGCTGGCAGAATTAGGGTGTGGGCATTTGCAAGTCCCTTGTCAGACTGGAACCAGGTCATGTACTGTTGTTATCCAGATTCAAGTGACTGAACATTCAGGCAGAGGTGGAGCTACCAGGAGACTGGGGGGTGCATGTTGCACTGGGTGCACCCCTGGGGGCCTGAAAATCAACCCCTGCCCCCCACAGTGCCCCCACAGTGCCCCCTGTGGGAAGTGTAGTTCCCACAAGGCCATTTTCAGCCTAAGGGGAAGCCTGCACTAAGGTAAGAGGTGGGGTCAGGGGGGGCAGGGCTCCATGGGGGGGCAGAAAACACAGAATGCACACCAGGCGCACTCTGAACCAGCTATGCCTCTGCATTCAGGGAGGGCATTGGTTGCTGCATACTTAAGCAAGCTCGTTTTCTGTTGCTTCAGAGACTAGGTCAATGAGTAATGGATTCAAGTTCCAGGAAAAGGGAACATTAGGAAGAACTTCCTGATGGTAAGGGCTGTTCGAAAGTGGAATGTGCTGGTGAAGTCTCCTTCTTTGCAGGTTTTTAAACAGTGGATGGATGCCCATCTGTCAATGCTTTGACTGGGTATTCATGCATGGCAGGGGGTTGGACTTGATGGCCATTGTGGTCTCTTCCAACTCTATGATTCTATGAGTTGGAAGGGAAAAAGCATGTATCAGGCAAAACCTCTTAGTATCAAAGTCCATGAATTAAGATTGGCCTCCATCTTAGTGTGAGCTGTCTATGGCTGATTCTGCACAGGCAACACTATTGGGTTAAATGAACCCATGTTGTCTGTGCCACCATTTCCACAGCGGGTGTAGGGGCAAACCAAGATCGCTGCGATCCTGACAGCAGGAGGTGACACAGTTCACATGGGAAACACTGTGTTTCTCTGTAAACTGCAAATCTGAGAATCCCCCACCCAAGAATTCTCCCCACCTGAGACTCCCACCCTCACAAGAATCCCCCACCTACTTCCTGGCACGACACAGCAGCCACTTAGAGCATTCACGCTAATGGTGGCTACCTGGGGAATCCATCATAATGGTGGATGGGAGTGGGGGGATAACACTTAAAAAAAGGACCTGAACCCTTTATATTTGGCCTGTGTGGAATCATCCTATGATACCAAGAAATTACTGGTAAGGCCTTAGAAATGGTCCCCTTGATTTTTATGAGTGTGTATGACAACATTAGGCCCAATATATTTCCTTTCAAATGCCACAAGATTTTATTTTGTATGAGAAAGCTCAGTGCAATTCAGCTCAGTCCAAAATAAATAACATTAAAATTCTTGTCAACTTATTTTACATGATAAATTACCCATTGGTGCAGGATTGCCCTTTATTGTCTGCCAATAAAACCTCTGCAGGTAGAAGCTAATAAATGTGGTCCCTCAGTCCAGTCAGTTCCACACATTATTTGCTTTTTGTTCAATGTCAAGCTTATGAGTCAAACTTCTCATCTCATACAGTGAAGCATAGAAAACACTTTCTCAGCAGATTTGAATGGTGGGCAGCTAAGTAAAGATGCAAAGCTCAAACAATTTAATTCTAAACAGCCTTACACACTTCTCAGTCTATTGAAATCAGTGTGTTTAGAAGGGTGTAATTGTTTAAGATTTCACTGTTAATCTAAGTTCTGAAAAGAGTAAAGTTGTTATTAAAACTGTTACCTTTCATGCTCTAGAAATAAAATGAGCAGTATCCATTGTGAGAGATAATGAGCCATTTTTCCTACATTGACATCATACAGTATTATTTCAGGGTTTAATGCTGTCTCTTGTAAAAACGTATGTCTTTATTAATTATTACAAAAAGATAATCAGTAAACATTTTACATCTACTTTTGTACAACAATTTCACTTTCAAATCTTCCTCAAGTTTGTAGAATTATTATTTTATGTTTTAGTACCTATTCAAAATGAATTGTTCATTGTGACCGACATAAAAATAAGACAAAAATAAACCAGCTTAAAACCTATATGAAATCTACCACTAGAAAATTAGCAGTAGCAATTATTTAATTTTGCTAATTTTGCTAATTACTATTAGCATAAAGGAGAGTCAGCTTGATTCTGGTCAAATTCTGTCAAAGGATTAATTCTGTTTTTTATCAGTATCCTTTTGTTCATGGCTATATGTGTATGCAAATCTATATCTATACATAAATATAGTATACTTAGGAATGCTTAATCTGGATCACAATTTGATTATAAATTCAAATTCAGCTAACAAAAGTGTTGTGAATTCACATTCCCACACTAATACATTTTTAAAAAGTTGTTTCAGTTTAATGGGATGTATCAATGGAGGAAGCACACTTTATGGGTTCCAGCCTTGCCCTTATTTTTGCCCAACTCAGATGGGAATAGCCAGGTTTGATGAATAGCTGTGCAATTTGGAAAAAATAATTTGAATTTGGAAAAAAGAGGGTTCTGCAGTCTGTTAAAGGGAAAAATAAGGCTTCAGAACATCATTAATGATTTGTTAGGACCTAAGATGGACAGACTAGCTGTCGGCTGAGATTTGCCCCTCGGTGCTGGGGCTGAATTCATAGACTAGGCAGCTATACACCTTGGCTCCCTGCCCATTAAGAATATAAGAATATAAGAAAGAGCTTTCTGGATCAGACCAAAGTCCATCTAGTCCAGCTCTCTGCTATCACAGTGGCCCACCAGATGCCTTTGGGAGCTCACATGCAGGATGTGAAAGCAAAGGCCTTCTGTTGCTGCTGCTCCCAAGCACCTGGTCTGTTAAGGCATTTGCAATCTCAGATTAAGGAGGATCAAGATTAGTAGCCATAGATTGACTTCTCCTCCATAAATCTGTCCAAGGCCCTTTTAAAGCTATCCAGGTTAGTGGCCATCACCACCTCCTGTGGCAACATATTCCAAACACCAATCATGTGTTGCATGGAGAAATGTTTCCTTTTATTAGTCCTAATTCTTCCCCCCAGCATTTTCAATGAATGCCCCCTGGTTCTAGTACTGTGACAAGAAAGAATTCTCTCTGTCAACATTTTCTACCCCATGCATAATTTTATAGACTTTAATCGTATCCCCCCTCAGACATCTCCTCTCCAAACTAAAGAGTCCCAAACACTGCAGCCTCTCCTCATAAGGAAGGTGCTCCAGTCCCTCAATCAGCTTCATTGCCCTTCTCTGCACTTTTTCTATCTCTTCAATACCCTTTTTGAGATGTGGTGACCAGAACAGAACACACCACTGCTTTATATAAGGGCATGACAATTTTTGCAGTGTTATTATCAATTCCTTTCCTAATTATCCCCAGCATAGAGTTTGCCTTTTTCGCAGCTGCTATGCATTGAGTTGACATTCCCATGGAACTATCAATTTAGACGCCCAAATCCTTTTCCTGGTCTGTGACTGATAGCACTGACCTCTGTAGCATGTATGTGAAGTTTGGATTTTGGATTTTTTTGTCCCTATGTGCATCACTTTACACTGGACTGCATTTGCCATTTCTTAGCCCACTCATCTAATTTATAAAGGTCTGCTTGGAGCTCTTTGCAATCCTTTGTAGTTCTCATCATCATACATAATTTGGTATCATCTGCAAACTTGGCCACCACGCTACCTGCCCCTACTTCCAGGTCATTTATGAATAGGTTAAAGAGCAGTGGTTCCAAAATGGATCCTTGGGGGACACCACGCCCTACATCTCTCCCCTAAATGTGAGAACTAAATGTGAGAACTTCCCATTTACACCCACCCTTTGCTTCCTGTTTCTTAACCAGTTTATAATCCATAGGAGGACTTCCCCTCTTATTCCTTGATTGTTGAGTTTTCTCAATAGTCTCTGGGGAGGAACATGTCAAAAGCCTTTTGGAAATCTAAGTAGACAATGTCCACTGGTTCCCCCTTATCCACGTGCCTTTTTACACCTTCAAAGAACTCTAGTATGCTTGTAAGGCAGGACTTCAAAAGCCATGCTGACTCTTCCTCAGCAGGTCTTGATTTTCTACCTGTTTTATAATTTTATCTTTAATGATAGAGTTAACTAATTTACCAGGAACAGATGTCAAACTGACTGGCCTGTAATTTCCTGGGTCCCCCTCTAGATCCTTTCTATGAAAATGTCCTCAAGTTTCAAAGCAAGTGAGAAGCAGACAGGATTTGTCATTGCCTTCCTCTGTAGATTCCTCCTTAGTAGTCCTCCATCCAAGTATCTTAGGTTCTGTGATCTAACAAGATCAGGCTATACCATGCCACCTTTCCTTCCTCTGAACAGTAAGTAGTCATTATATTTACCTGGATTGCCAGAATATAAAAATATCAGCACTGAAATTCCAAACATTTTGAATATTCTTAACACAGATATAGCTTTAGTACCTTTGCAATCAATTCAGTAATAACTTTCATAGTTTTCCACCCTGGTGATTTTCATTGTTGTCTGTCAAGGTGCCTTCTTTTCTCTTTGTTTTGCAATCATATCAAATGACAGAATACTTTTATACAAGTGGTAAAAAATAAAAAAAGTTTTTCCTCCACTAAAGGTCATAATCATCTTGCTCTTCCAAGCTCTCATGAATATCAAACTATTTTCTATAGCTTACCAGGGCAACTCAACTTGCACAATATGGAAATATTAACAACTGTTATCTAGTAGTAATTAAGGATAACAATGCCTTCTGTAAATATAGGGAAATGCCATAATAATGTTTACTGGCATAGGATAGAATTGAAAGATATGATGGAATACAGCTGATACAATGGAAAATATCTGAAATCAAGAGAAAGAGTTACTCCCTGCCCATGCTGAGCAACACAGTAAGGCCCTTTCTGCATGGGCCAATAAACACAGGCTAATGACAGTATAAAACCTGTGCTGGGGGAGAACTTTGCATGGATCCCACTCCTAATGCGAGTCTGCTCTGCGTTTGCCCCCAACTTTGTTTTTCAAGAATCACACTACCTGCAATTCTTTTGTTTTAATACGGATTGCAGCCACGGCCAAGCAAATGTCTGCCCCGGAAAGCATGCTACTTGGATACTCTTCCCTTTTTGTTCAGTCCCTGCCTCCTTGCTGCATAAGTATGGAGGGGCACAGGGATGGCAGCATGGCTGTAGAGGTCTATGCCTGCCAGGCTTTGTAGCTACACAGCAGAGGGAGGTGAGTGGGGGGGAAAAGCACCTCCATGTGAAGGTGTGCATCCTGGCCAACACTCTCACTGACCATAGGACCAAGGACGTAGGTAAGTGGGGGTTTCCTCGGGTTCAACCCCTCATTACATGTCTGAAGCTCCGCCCATTTGTGGTTTTTTTGTATTTTTGTGGGGGGTTTTTGGCCTGCAGAGGATGCATTTTTAGGCTAGCAACACCAACATTCCAAGGATTTGTTGGGAGACTCTCCTGATGACAATATCCAGGTTTGGTGAGGTTTGGTTCAGGGGGTCCAAAGTTATGGACTCCCAAAGGGGGTGCCCCATCCCCCATTGTTTCCAATGGGAGCTAATAGAAGATGGGGCTACACTTTGAGGGTACATAACTTTGCCCCCCCTTAACCAAACTTCACCAAACCTGGGTGGTGTTATGAGAAGAGTCTCTTACTGATACCACTCAGGTTTTGTAAAGTTTGATCTGGGGTGTCCAAAGCTATGGACTCCCAAAGGGGGTGCCCTCATCCCCCATTGTTTCCAATGGGAGCTAATAGAAGATGGGGCTACACTTTTGAGGGTCCATAACTTTGGACCCCCTGAACCAAAGTTCACCAAACCTGGGTGGTATCATTAGGAGAGTCTCCTAAAGATACCCTGAAAGTTTGGTGCAGCTAGCTTAACAATTGCACCTCTGACAGCAGGCACCCCCGAAATTTCCCCAGATTGGGGAGTGCGCAAAACTCAGATTTTGCCCCAGACTTCATTTTCCCTAGGTACGCATCAGCCAGAGGGGAAGGCAGAAGGGGCTGCTAGCTGCCAGCTGGAAGCCCAGCTGGTGGGGGGCAGGGGAGGGCGGGGCAGGGGCAGGGGAGTCTGCCATCCCTGGCCTTGGAGAGCTGCTTTTATAAGCACTGGGGCTTGGGGAGGTGTGGTCACGTCCCCAGGAGTGGGTGAGGGCCTGGCCCTGCCCCCTGAACCCCCCATAAAAATCTGTACCTAAATCCCTGCATAGGATGCCCAGCCATGCGAATGACCCAGGGCTATGATGGGTTCATTTATCCTGCCTGCATCCCACTTTACATTTGCTGTGAGGAAAGAATGTAACTTTCAGGAATATATCCTCATGAAAGTGCCCTCACCTGTATGATGCTCAAGTCCAAACCAACGACAAATGATGTTCCACTTTTGGTTTTTGCTTCATGGAGGTCTCTCCTGCAAGGGCACGAGTTCAGAGGTTGTGTGCCTGAGTTGTCAATTTAGTGAAGAACACTTAGAACCCTTATCCTGGTAGCTGTTCCGGGCCAGTCTCCATGTACCAAATTCACTTCTGCGAGGGAGTAATAGTAGAGAAGTCTGGAGCTTCTGTCACCCTTGCTAGGTGCTGGGCTGTGTTTATGGGAGGTGACATTGCCAGGGCAGCTGTTGACCATGGATGTGGGGCAAGAGGAAAGGTGTCTGGGGTACCTGCCCTGCTTATCTGCCTTTGAGTCCTGTCTGAGGAAATGGGGTATCTATATGGGTTTAAGACTGAGAGAGATCAACCACAGAGTGTGGACTTTTCTATTCTTGTTGGGAGTTTGTGCCAATGCCTGCACAATAGTGCTATATGACTTCTCTCTGCTTTTTCCTCCACCAAAGTGCCTCGGTCTGCATGGCAGGAAGCTGTCTAAGCTCTAAGTCTGCTTGACAGAGAGCTGTCAGACAGCATCCTGTGCTTCATGCACTACCTTATGAGATGTGAGGTGTCCTGGCTGGAGTTTTCAAAGGACTGGAGTGGATCTGATTGGTGTACAAGGGAGGGGGCCTGGTCACTGTGTGGGTTAGGGGTGATTGGTTAGCATCCAAAGCTACTTGGGTCTCATGGACATAGCCACAACAGTAAGGGAGAGGCACTTTTCCCCATTCCATGGGTGCTTATGGGTTGTGCTGCCATTTTTCTTAGTACAACTTCATGGTTTTCTTAGGGACCATTCTGAAGCTTTGAGACACAACTAACTCTGGTCATGCCCTGAAATCCACTCACACTGATGCCAGAGCAGGCCTGAGTTGCAGTAGTGCCTGAGAGTAATGCAGTGACAGTGGAGTCCTGCCTGGCATAACTAGCCTTTATGCTAGTATTTTATTTATTTATTTATTTATTAGATTTAATATACCGCCCTATCCCCGAAGGGCTCAGGGCGGTGAACAATATAAAATATTATATATAAAACATACCTACAATTTAAAAACAGTTACATTCTAAAATCACGTCCCACGAAACCCATATACGACCCTCCTCAGAAAGGAATAATGGGTCTTACTGATGTTAAGGACCCCTGTAATCGGGGGGGGGGGACAGGGGCACCATCAGCATCAGCGGCTGGTCTCTCCAAAGGCCCGACGGAACAATTCGGTCTTACAGGCCCTGCGGAACTCTCCAAGGTCCCGCAGGGCCCGGACAGCTGGTGGTAAGGTGTTCCACCAGGCTGGGGCCAGAGCCGTAAAGGCCCTGGCCTGAGTGGAGGCCAGCCGCGTCATGGAGGGGCCAGGGATTTCCAGTAAATTGGCCTCTGCTGAACGCAGAGGTCGAACCGGGACATGTGGGGTAATGCGGTCCCGAAGGTACGAGGGTCCCAGGCTGCATAAGGCCTTAAAGGTCAATACCCACAACTTTCAAGATGATTCGGAATTCAACCGGTAACCAATGCAGGCGGCGCAACACAGGGCGAATATGTTCTCGAAAGGCGCCCCCTGCGAGCAGACGAGCCGCCGCATGCTGGACCAGTTTCAGTTTCTGGATCAAACGCAAGGGAAGGCCCGTGTAGAGTGAGTTACAATAGTCTAACCTGGAGGTAACCGTTGCGTGGATCACTGTGGCTAGATCAGCGGTGGAGAGAAAGGGAGCCAGCTGACGGGCCTGTCGGAGGTGGAAAAACGCAACCCGGGTTATATGGGCCACCTGGGTCTGTATTGAAAGAGACGAATCCAGGTGGACCCCCAGGCTGCGGACGGAGGAGGTCGGACCCAATGTGACCCCCTCCCACTCCGGAGGGGTGGGGTATATCTTGGAGGGGTATATCTTGGAGTTATGCCAGCATATGGATCAGTCAGCTTTCTGATCCTGTTTGTACCTTAGGATTCCATTGTTAGTGTTGGACTTTTGGATTCTTTTGTCCTGTGGCTGACTTCCAATATGGATACCCATGTCAATGGATCTACTGTTGATAGCACTGTTGGTACTGTGAGAGAAAACCCTGGCTCCAGGGTCAAATAGGAACCTGGGCCTCCTCTGCACAGCACATGTACAATCGGTTGCATTTGGAATAAATAATCAGTTTTCCTGTTTTCACATTCACATGTATGTATGCAAGCAGTGATTGAGCCCACAGAAATATTCTGGGTTGCTACTGCACCTTCACGTGGAGAAGCGTCTCTTTTTTATATTTACTTCCCACCGATGCATAGCTGTTCAGGCATGCAGAAATGAACCCTCACAGCCATGCTGATGTCTCATGATATGACTATCTGCACCTATGTAGCAATGCAGATGTAAGCTGCAAAATTTAAGAAATAGGAAAATTGAGGAGAATAAAGCAGCTCCCGACTGGCCATTTGCTTGCAAGCAGCTGAAACTTGGGATTTTTTAAGACTCGCTAATAGCACAATTTAAAAAAATGGGGAAATAACATGGGGCAGACTTGTTTTAGGGGCGTGATCTGTGCAAAGTCCCCCCCCCCAGTTTTTTTTAAACTGTCCTACATTTGTGTTTATTGGCCATTACAGAACAGGCCCTGTTCTGGAAAGACTTCAGAGGAGACAACTACAGTGTGCAATTTTTTAACCCAGTATGTTTAATCAAGTTTTGTTCTGCTTTCTGTTAGTGGCTAGTTCTGGAAGCTCTCACTTCAAGGTGTGTAATTGCTCATCTAACAACACAGTTATTATGTGTGACTGGGAAGACATATGCTCTATAGCCTAGTTCTTCATTAGCAGAAGAGTTGATGTAGCAAGATCCTTGTGTTTAAGTGTATCTTGACTAATTACTAAGAGGTCCAGATCAATGGTCTGTGGTTAAGCAAAAAGAGAGGCTCTTTTCTCTGAGGCTGCCTTTGTTTCCAGTGAGCATGGTGAAATTATGTAGATTTATACCTGATCTGCCCATTCTCTGCAAGTTCTTTTGTAATGTCCTGAAATCCATTTTTCTGTGTGTCATGCCACTGGCAGAGAAGAGCTGGTTTTGACTGCAAAGTAGGGTTGTCAACTTCCATGTGCAACCTGAAGGTTTCCTGAAAGTTTAGTTAATATCCTGACTACAGAAATTAGCTATCCTGGAGAAAATGGCTGGTTTGGAGGGTAGACTATATGGCATCACATCCACTCTGAACTCCCTCACTTCCGAACTCCATATTATAGTAAAAGGAAAACTAGATTTAAGGTATATTAAAAATTACCAAAAAATTCTTTTCATACCCAAAATGTCTTCTCCATCTTGAGCTTCAGCTGAATGAAATAGGAAGTCATGCAATTGGTATGCCCTTTCAGTCTTTTGGTATTTGTACTAGGCTAAAAAGAGGGCATGTATCCTTGCAAACAGTACTAGTACCATCAATCCCTTTGATTTAAATTTATGGAAAACCTGCCAGACGTTAATAACTTTTAGTCCCAAGAGCCTGGATTTGAACTAGCGAATAGTGGGACAAAATTCTCAATATTTGATTACTATTCCCTTGAGCCATCCCCTATACTCCATCTCTAAAGGTTAGATTCTTGATCTCCCTACTAAAATGTTAGATAATTAACATTCTCCCCTTCAGTGGCCATCTAACATCTGTGGATTTTACACAATCAGTCAGCCTTTTCGGTGTACATGATTGACTTTTGCAAAGCAAGTCGGGGAATTAATCCTCCTTCTTTAGTAATAACGTTGTTATTATGACATTGAAGGCATCTCTTTCTATGCATCTCAATTTAGAAAGATAGTTTCGATCTATGTAAAATGAGCCTCATAAAGACAGTATGACAGAAACAAAAGTGTCTTGGTGTCTGGAGAAATGGGGACAGATCAGCTTCCAAACAGAATCTGATTTTGCTGGAAACAGATGCAGAACTCAGAGCACTCCGAGGGCCATTGTTACATCTTTTTATCAAGTTCACATTGCTACATCTATGGAAGAAAAGCACTTCGCTGCATTTCTAACACAATTTCCCCCCCAACACATTCTTTCTCAACTTCTTTTATAATATCATGCTTTCTGAACCACTACCGGTCTCACTGAAACTTCCTACCACAAAAAATACTGTACTAATCAAGGAGTATACATGACACTCTTCTTGGTTAATTCTTCTTTCCCCCATCTCTGTTCTATATGGTATATCCCCATCCTTACAGGTGAGGAACCTCCAAATTTCAGTTAAGCTGTCTTGTGTTTATCAGCTCAGTTTTGAAATTAACCCCTTTATGTCCATTCTTTCTATACAGCAGTGTAATTATGCACAGATAAGTTTTTTTAAGTATATGCTTTTTTCTTTAAAAAAGTATATGACTAGACTGTTTACTTATGGAAAAATGTGGAAAACAGACAGGCAAAAACTTCTTGATTGAATTCATTAGTCCCTATTTTCCAGTGGGCAAAGAATTAGTATGACAAAACATCAGTTTAATTTTTTTTTAAATTCATAAATTAAAAAAAAACATCCTGAATTTTGAATGTTGTGAAATGGTACTTTTCCATTTTTTCTCTGGCCTGTCCTTAGGTTGCTCTGACACTGCTTCTATCTAGACAGCAATGGCATAATCTCATTTTCATCCCATGGGAGGGGATGCCACTTGGTATAGATTGATCTCATCACATTGCCAAAGCTCAGCAGGGTTGGTACTTGAATGAGAAATCACCAAGGAAGAGAAATCACCAATCACAGAGAAAGACAATGGGAAACCCACCAGTTTCTTACTTGTGTTAAAAGCACCTTGCTGCTGTTACTGTAAGCTGGATGCAACTTGATGCCACTTATTGTTGCCACCTATGGTGGGTGGATAGGAATAGACAAATCAGACTTGTTGCCTTTAGTCAATCTAATGTAATGATGAGGGAGGGGCAGAGACGCCCCTCATGGACTGAGCTAGGCAAGCACAAAAGGACATCACCCTGCAGATGCAAGCAGCCCTAAAACTGCTTGCATCTCTTTCAGAGTGCACTTGTTGTGGTGTAATAAATCCTGTAATAAAAACAAGAGTTTATCCAATTTGTCAAGCGGTAGGCTGGACATGCCAACGTTATGCCCAGGAAAACCAGGGATGAGGTGGAGCCCTCAGTTTTTTCCTCTGCCAAGGGAATGCCCAAATTTGAAACTAGGCCCTGAAACACAAGCAGCCTAGTGCCATATTCATTGGTGTCAGCCCTGCCCATGAGCAGAAAGTCATCTAGGTAATGTGTGATGTGAGGGGAGGAAGCCCAGCCCTTCTCTGCCCATTCAATAAAGGTACTGAATGTCTCAAATACCACACACACTATTGCACAGCCCATAGGTATAGTCTTGTCCACAAACCACTGCCCATCAAATAGTAGGCAGAAGTCATCTGGGTGAATTGGCAATAAGCAAAATGCAGATTGTATATCACATTTTGCTAATAAGGCTCCAGGGTCGCAAGACTGGATTAAGGCAATGGCATGGTCCAGGGAGGCATACTTAACAGAGCTGATGTCTAGATCAATGAAATCATTTATGGATGTGCCTTTTGGATAGGACAAAGGATTAATCAGATGAAACTCCCCTGGTGACTTCTTTGGAACTCCCAATGGAGAAACTCTGAGGTTAGACAGGGGAGGGGAAGAGAAAGAGCCCACTACCCTCCCTGCCCCTAGCTCTTTAGCAATTTTGGCATCCACAACTAGGGGCATGTCCCTGGCGGACTTCAAGTTGTTGCAATCAGTAGAAACCCAGGGACCAGAGTAGGGAATCCAAAAACCAAATTTAAAGCCGTCCGATATGAATTTAATCTCTAGCTTGTCTTGGTATGTCTGTAGCAGGGGGGTTAGAGTGGAGACCCGCACCAGGGAGGTGACCAATGTGGTGAGATCCCAGCTTGATCCACATTATGTGGAGCTCGTGGAACTTGGATTCCCCAACCCACCATCCCTGTTACCCAAGTTGCCTGAGAGTCGGGCACTTCAAAAGGGCTGAGACTCCTTTCCTTTTGTGCAGGCAAGGTGTGCGTGAGACCCAGAGAAGATCGCACACATGGTCAAATTTATATTTCACCCTCTGACATCTGCCTGAATTGAACTCCCAGCAGACTAGATGACCCTCCCCTTTGAACCTAGGATGCTTCTTAAAACTGGACTGGTGGAGCTTAGCATGAGGCTGCACCAGCACAGTCCATGCCCAATTGTGAACCATATCCCAGTGGGCCTTAAGGGTATGTGAGGCACTCTTATGGAACTCCTTGTCATAATTTAGTGTAGCAGCATTGCCTACAACTGACCGAGCCTTTAGCACTTTGCAGTAATGGGACAGGAGCTGCCATGTCCAAAGCGGGTAAGCCGCAGAAATCAGCATGCCATACCCTCCAAAGGCTGAAAGCCAATTATCAAAAGTCCTCTCCTCCCTCCATGATCTGTCGCCCTTTCTTGGGGATTTTCCTGTAATACCCTGTGACCCCTCAGACCTGAGAAAACTGAAAATGGCCACAAAGTACACATTTAATGCCCTTTCCTTAATTTGGTAGATCCTGAAGAAGGTCAGCCCTGGATAAGGCAGTGTCTGGGGTTGAGCTATCGTGAGGCAGGTCCAGACTAAGGTTACGGTGCTTGGCCAACATTGGGGGTAAAGATGGGATCCCCTTCTGCGCCACCCAATAAAAACTGTTAGCTTGGGCAGAATCCTCGTCAGAGGAGTACTCACTAGATGACGAACTCACATTGTGCTGCCTGGCATCCCTGTGTCGAGAGGACCTCTGCTTCTTCCTCTGAAAGTGACAGGTGGGGTTCCGCAAGTCTTCACCCTCACTGTCTGTGGAAGAGATCTCTTTAACTGTGCCACTGTCCACCTGTCCAGAAGGAAGGAAAACATCCCCCCCCCCCCGGATACCCGATTGTGGGTTGCTGGTACTTGGAGCATCCAAATTAGGTAGCTTTGCCTGGTCCACTCACAATTACCATTTTGCCATAGCTGCATGAATGATTTTGTCATGCTCTGCATGATTATATTGCCCATCTGCAGCCATGGGTTACCAGCCGCTGAAATGGCCAGAACAGTACTCTGTGTGAGAGCCTCAGAAATACTGCCCAAAACTCCTGGAGTGGGGTTCCTGGTAATAATACTAGGAGCAGTCTTGTCACTCTGAGCGAGCTTCCTAGAGGCTGTACTCTTTTTTTGCAAGTGGGACCTCATGCAGCCTCTTTTCTTGCTAGCTTGGGTTGCCCTGGCAGCTGCCGCAGACCCTTGCTTAGGATGAGTCATCACACCAGAGACCTGAGGGACATTAGCCAGAGGCTGTGAAGCCCATGCCCTTTTTGCTGGGCTACCCTTAGGTGCTCCACTGGCTTTGGACTTTTGCCCCTTAGTAGGTGCCATACTAATATCTAAAAGAAAATAAGGGTGTATTGAAGTAAAGGAACAAAATCAAAATTGTAAGCAAAAAACTGCCTGCGGCCAGAGGTCCTTACAGATATAGGCAACTATAGGAAAGTAAATCACATATTTTTGATTGTGGTTTTTTTTACATATAATGAGCTCCAACAAAATTCAAAGAATAGCAGGCAACCTAAATTAACAAGCAGTCAGCAGTCACTGCAGCAATCACATGTCCAGGCACTCCAATTGCTGCAATCCTCAGGTCACATGTCTGGCTCTGGGGAGACTGGCTAGGGTGAAGGCTGGGCCAGCCTTATAAAGGTCCAGCCTGCCTACCTCCTCTCACATTGGGATGTGACCTCGACATCATCCAAAATTGCCCGGCCCGGCCCCATACATGCCCAGTGGGCTGGCCAGGTCTCGCAGGCTGGCCTGAAGCGGCGCAAGACCTGGGGAGGGGAACAGCGTGTGCTTGTGCTGCTCCTTCTTCGGCAGCAATGGCAGCCACAGTAAGTTGTAGCCGCTTCTTTATACTGTTGCTGGGTTTATATCTCTGCATTTTACACTTCTCCATAGCACTCACTATGTGGTCTGGGCCTCGTTGAGAGGAGTGTGTGGTTGTCCCCACAGAATGTACATAGGGAACCAATCAGTGGTACATTTGCTAGAGTGAAACAAGATACACAAGCTCTGGAAGTAAAATGAAACAAAAAAATATCCTAACAAAAAAGGAAAAGAGAATAGGACAAAACTTCACGTGCTAGCTAAATAGAAACACTTTCTCATTCACTAGCAAGAAGAGCAAATCAATCATTCTCCTTCCCACATAGGTCAGTCACATGGTAGCAAAGTTAATAAGGGAGCACCAAAAAGAATCTGAAAACAATTTCAGAGAGAACAGGTTTAGTGAGGTCAAAAGATACTGGAGAATGGATTCTACTTATATAAGATCAAGAAAGACCTTCCCAAATATCTCATTATTAATAGAAATAATGTTACAATAAATACCTACCCAGAAAAATCCTTTGTTTTACAAGGTCTGTTGGACTATAATTACATGTCAATTACATTTTTTCCTCTTTCTCTCCTTCCCATTGAATCTGAACTCAGCTTGGATTGTCGGAAACTGACAGGCAGACATCAGAATAATACATATTAATGAATTTAATTGGTTGTTTTGTTAATTTTCTACTACTTTTACTTAGAATTATAAAAGATGACACCATTTTAGTTATTAGCAAATTAATAAATGCACATCTCCAATATTTTTTTAAAAAAATATGTGAAAAAAATAGCATTCTATCCAACAAACTTGTGGCATATACATCACAGCACTTGACAGTCATGTTTTGATGCTTGTTCCTGTCACTAGGGCAGCACTGCCAGGGATAAGAAGAAAACCTCCACATTCAGTTTGTAAACAGGATACTCCGTATTCTGCCATTTCCTCAACTTTCTCCATATTTCCTTTATCCAATGATCAACACAAAAGACAGACTGATCTTGTCCTTCATACTTCTTTCAGAAATCCACTGTGAATTTATCCAGTACTTCTCTGGTGTTTCCTTTTAGCAGGCCAAAAGATGCCTCACTGCCATCTATTGCAGTAAAGCTTATCTGGCTGCCATTTGACAGTGGTGATGCAAGAACTTCTGTAGAGACCAGCAACAGGATTAAACAAACAAGCAGTTAACTTTTATTTATGGTGTGAACATAACACCAGAGAAAGTAAGGTAGAAATTGTATTTCCTTTCAATTAAACTTTTGAACTGTTTCTCTATTTATCATTTGAAATTCTTTGTTACAAATTATCTCTTTTCAGCCAACTTTAAGTAGGTCTCCTTCACAGTATCACCTAGTTAGACACTCTCTCAGCCAGTGGTGGAATCCAAAATTTTTAGTAACAGGTTCCGATGGTGGTGGGATTCAAACAGTGGCATAACGCATGATGGGGGCGGGGGCAGGCATTCCAGGAATGGGGCATTCCTGGGTGGGGCTGTGGCAAGGACGCAGGGCACGTGCACCCCAGGTGCAGTTCCCCTTCACCCCGCCTCTAGATTCAAATAATGACTGTTTAAAGTATTAAAAAGCAATATACCAAAAGATAGTGCATTATTTCTTTTTTATATAATTATATTGATTGATTGATTTTAAATAATAACATAAGGAGAAAAACCAAAAACTGTTTACAATTGTTCAATAATACCAACAAACAATGATGTGCGACTTGAAGCAGTGAAAAACAGGAAAACGCGGCACACACAGGCTCAGGCACAAATACACCAAGATATTAATGACAAAGTCATTAGGCTCATCACTATAACAATTATAGGCTCATTCACTAGAATAATTAATACAATACTAGCTTATTATTTATCTACAAAGTCCAAAATAACAATTCATAACTCAAATTCAGTATCTAGTATACAAAGTTATATGTTCACTCTGTACTTTTACACGCAAAATCATCCAATCCAAGCACTGATGAAGTCCAAAAATAAAAGTTCAATATTCACTTCTCATGTGTTCACTTAGCACCTTTTCACTGTTAATTTATCAAGTCCAGACAGCAAAAGCTCAGAATACACTTCTCAAAAGCTCAGTATTCACTTCTCAAACATCTAAAGCGTTCAAGAACATTTTCGTAGGATATTCTTCAAGAGAAGAGCAAGATCTTAGGAGCAAGATCCACCAGACCACAGCCACACAGCCCGGAAAACCCACCAGAACCTACTGGAGAACCATTTATACATATTCACCCTGTGTCATATTAACAGAAAACAAATATAGAAATGTTCATAGATGGTACCTCACATCACAAAAACTGGTCAACATGTGTAAGGGATGCTCACCTGTTTGCTGGAAATGTGGCAGGAAAGTGTGATCCTCTGAAATGTGGGTGGACCTGTAAAGGTGTAAAGAAATGTTGGGAGAAAATTCCTACAGAAATACAATAAATCTTTAATATGAAAGTAGAGATGTCTGTTGAAACTTACCTGTGAAGTCCTACTTGCAGATCTGAAACTCAACGCAAATAACGCACGTCTCCTGTTCTATTGTACATAGATTGCCAGATCACTACTAGCATCTATTTGGAGAATTCCAGAAATTCCAACAACAGAAGAATGGATACACAAAAAACAAGAATTTAGTATTGCAAATAGAATCTTGCAACTAGGCACCCCCCTGGCTGGAAAGGAAGATCACTTCTGGTATGCAGCTTGGCAAAATGCTCCCTCGTCGGCCCCCCCTCAGTGGGGTTTCACCACAGCCCCGGACCGGCCAGGAACCACCGCTCACAGCTCGGAACGGTGGGGGAATCCGCTGGAGGATGCAGCCAGTGCAGAGGAGGAGACGGGCGGCTCAGCAGCAAGAGGGGTTACCATTTCCCCGAAGAAAGCTGCCAAGGCAGCCAAAGAGATGGGCAGCAACTGCGATGCCCCCATGGGCCCCCTAATTAAGGCAGGGCGGCCAGCTGGGCGGCGCCTGGGCGAGCATGCCAGCTGGGATGGGCGTGGGGAAATTGAGGGAGGGAAAGGGATAAAGAGGGGGAAAGAGGAAGAGAGGGGAGGCGAGGGTGTGGAGACGGGAGAGTGGAGGGGAAAAGCAGAGGAAGTGTGTTGTATGTGGAAGGGGAGAAGCGGTGGCTAGGAGGTGTCTACAGGTGAGGGAGACAGCCACAGGACGTGGGAAGGCTGCGGAGGTGCAGCAGGATAGGCTTCCCAGGAAAAGCCAGGGCACCACAAAAGGAAGATCGCTTCTGGTGCTTCTGGCGCTTGGCAAAATGCTCCCCCTCACCATTACCACACACCCCGCTGCGGCCCCCAGAAAAAGTTACATACTTTAGGCTTCAGGAACCAACTGAACAACCTCTGCTCCTGTTCTTGCTGAGCTCTGCCTCGTGCTTGTCTCGTGTTCTCTGCCTTGGTAAGCAGGAAACACGCCCACTTTCCCCTCCTAGCCCAGGCTGACCTAATCCTCTTGCTACTGAGGTGCTGTAGCAGCATGCATACCCCTCCCCTGATGCAAAAGTGATTGG